>NC_061070.1:16801394-16844499 GCF_021917145.1 Hypomesus transpacificus
ATCCGTTTTGGCGGCAGTTGAACAAAGAACATACCTTAATCAGAACTTTTGAGGAAAGTTCTTCAGACTTCACCTTTACCACGAGAGTACAAGGTGGAGAATTATGAGAGGGATATTTGTGTCATGTTTGTTACTTTGTTTTAATGTTGTGCTCACTGAAATCTTGATTCTAGTAACTAATCCTTCTTCCTGAAAGATAACCATGTCATTCTTGGTATCTACACAAAGCTCTCATAATAAAACTACCATTCAACTATATTTTGTAACTGTACCAAGATGTCCAGAACAATATTTGAATGATCTTTTGAACCAGCCAGAGACCAGATCACACCTTTGGTAGGTGTGAAGGAAGGAGGGGAGAGTTGACAACCCAGCTTCCCCCAATCAACGTCTGACCCAGACAGGTCCTCCCTCGAACTCTGAACTGTATAAATATCTGAGATGACCATTAATCTCGGACTCCAGCGAAACCAACCATGGCATGAACGCCATCGGGATTGGCGTTCCAAAGGACGTCCCCCAAGCTTCTCCTGAGATTCAACTTTATAGTGATCGCGACACTATCTGGACGTTTCAACAGAAGAACCCAAAACGCAATTATCATTGCGACTTGACTGAGATCCCGCAGATTCAGCCACACGACCTTGCAGCGCAGCCGTGCTTTCACTTCCGATTCTTCAAATGGACCTTTGGCGCAAACCGCCCTCAACCTCATTGATCAACCCCTGATCAAACGTAACTATGGCTAACGCTCTTTCCTCCCAGACATGGCATTGGCGTGAGCTCTGTTTATGATTTGTAAGGATGTAGTCACTGACTTACCATTTCTGTCTTTCTTTAAGTTAGTCCATTTCATTCTGTTCATTGAAACCAATAACTCATATCAAACCCATAATCCAACTTGTTCATAAGATCTGTTTACCTTACTTGAATAAATTCATTGTAAAGATATTTTGACGTGCGTGTTCACTGATGCTACGATTGGCTCTACACTTAGAACGAATTCATTCCTAAAGATGAGACTGATTATTACATGTTAAATATAGGATTCCCTAATGTCCTAAACCAATATTAGGGTGGTGCCCCGAACTTTATGATAAATTAAGTATTTCTATTTTAACACGACGAGACCCCGCTACACTGTACATAACAAATGAAGGGTTTGTAAATTGCTTATAATGTCAATCATGATTGTTGATATTGAATCAACCAAGTAGACATAAAGATTCAATCCAAATAGTCCTGGGTCAAATAGGTCAGGGTTTACCTTTATGACAGTAAAACCAGGGACGATGTACTGGAGGATGGACTGTGTTAAAGAGTACAGTAACCTTTTGATGACCGTGCTGCTGCAGCTGACAGTACACTCTTACTCACCACGTGACCTGCCACTTCTCCTGACCATCTACCTGCCCTCTCACATGCCCTCTGCCTCACCTCCCTCCTCCTGCCCTCTGCCTCACCTCCCTCCTCCTGCCCTCTGCCTCACCTCCCTCCTCCTGCCCTCTGCCTCACCTCCCTCCTCCTGCCCTCTGCCTCACCTCCCTCCTACTGCCCTCTGCCTCACCTCCCTCCTCCGCCCTCTGCCTCACCTCCCTCCTCCTGCCCTCTGCCTCACCTCCCTCCTCCTGCCCTCTGCCTCACCTCCCTCCTCCTGCCCTCTGCCTCACCTCCCTCCTCCTGCCCTCTGCCTCACCTCCCTGCCCTCTGCCCCACCTCCCTCCTCCTGCCCTGTGCCTCACCTCCCTCCTCCTGCCCTCTGCCTCACCTCCCTCCTCCTGCCCTCTGCCCCACCTCCCTCCTCCTGCCCTCTGCCTCACCTCCCTCCTCCTGCCCTCTGCCTCACCTCCCTCCTCCAGCCCTCTGCCTCACCTCCCTCCTCCTGCCCTCTGCCTCACCTCCCTCCTACTTCCCTCTGCCTCACCTCCCTCCTCCTGCCCAGGGCTTCACTCTTTCTCCCTCCTCTCTCTCCTCCTTTTTCTTCTTCTTGAAACCTTGCTCCCCTCCCCTCTCCTCTCCTCTTCACCCCTCCCCTCCCCTCCCCTGCCTTCTCCTCTCCTCTCCTCTCTCTGCTCTGACCTGTCATCTCTCGGTCTGAACCAGTGTAAACCCACTCATAAGGTCATGACTCCTCCTTATCCTCTTCATGTTCTTAAGAGGGAGCCCTCTCCCAACCTCTCCGCTGCCCATGTGCAGGTGCAGAGACCAGGGGAGTGAGGTGAGTGGATTAGGGGAGAGACCAGGGGAGTAATCTAACCTCTAATCTAAGTAAATAAGAAAATGAACTATTAATTGAATTAATTAATAATAGATTGGATCCATTATTGTTTACATAAATACATCTCTTAGGTTAGGGTCAGATGGTTTGATGTCATCAGTTTCCAAAAAGGAGAGGAGGAGATGTGGATGTGGAGATGAACTTCTGAAGTCAGGTTTGTCCCCATGGTGACTTGGTGGTCATGGAGATGAACTTCTGAAGTTACTCCCAGCAGTCAAGGTCACATCTCTTCCTCTCATCTTTTTTTCATGTCCTGTTTATCTCACTTCCCCCCCTCCCACCAAAACTCAACAACAGTACAGTGAGGGCAAGCACCTCCCTCCCTCCCTCCCTCCCTCCCTCCCTCCCTCCCTCCCTCCCTCAGTGGTTGCGTGCATTGAAAGCCTGTGTCCAAGTGGGGAAGGAGATGTTCAAAAGGTTGGGCTTTAAATGTAGCCTCTTGGAGGGCTGTGTGTGCGTGTGTGCGTGTGTATACGTGTGCTTTTGCGTCTATGTGTGTGTGGACTTGACCTCGTGTTGGTTTAAAAGGGCCTGGCTTACTTAAAGGTGCATTACAGGTCTCACTCTAATTCGCAGTGATAGCTAAAGTGCTCTCTGCCCACCACAGGAGACCAGAGGCCTAGCGGAGACGGCAGGGGATGTGGCCACTTCACATTATTCAGCATCAATTTTGTATTGGGCCACAAACCCTCAAGTCATGAACGAAGAGGGGGATGAAACGTGTAGAGAGGAAAGGAGAGGAGAGGTGGACTGTTGATGGAGAGAATGACGGAGGTATGAAGGGAGGCAGGCCGAGGAAGGCCAGAAAGGCCGGCCAGTTCCGGCCAGTTCTGGCCAGTTCTGGCCAGTCAACCATTTACATGTCCTGCAAATGATGGCCTGAATTCACCCTGTGCCATGCCCAAATCTGTTTCCTACATTTATTATGTAGATTCTTTTCTTCTAGTTTCTTCTTGCTCTCATACCATCATCCATGCTTCATTTCCATGTACACACTAAGTGCCCCCAGTAAACAGAGAAATTGCATCTGTGTGTGTGTGTGTTTGTGTGTTTGTGAGTGTGTGCTCTTTGTGCTGGGGAGCAGTGGTCTAGTGCAGCCCAGAGCACTGGTAGAGACCTATTTTAATTCTTAACTAGACAGCCATGATTTATTAATCTACATTTGAAATAACAATTACCATGTCAGGGGGGATCAGGTCAAAGCCTTAATTGCAATGGAAAACATACTTAATATGGAACTCACCCCCATCCAAAGCACACGCAAACACACACACACACACACACACACGTACAGCATTGCGTCAGGGCAGCAGCCCACCAGCATGCCCACTGTGAGTACTGAGTTGGTTTGAGGTGTGTGTTCTTGTTTAGGATGTGGAAAGTACTGTGGGGGCCTAAGATCTTGCACCAAACTTTCTCCAACCTGAAGCGTACCTCTAATAGATGTTAGTTAGTGGTGCTTGAACAATGACATGACTTGCATCAGTGGCTTGCAAAGCACTGGTATTAACATTGACCTGTAGTCTCACTATGTGTGAAGAGCTTCTTTCACAGGTTATTGGTAACAGACAGATATTAACAGCAGTCTGATGTGTGTGTGTTGCAGTGATCGAGAGTGAAGCTGTCAGAATTGGTTTCATTTCAAGTGTTGATAAAGTCAAGATATAAAACAGTTAAATTCCCTATCGCTCATACCACACACACACGAACACGCACACACGCACACGCACTCACAATCAAATATATTTCTCCCTCTCAAAATTCTCTCTACACTCCAAACATCTGAGGAAATTCTCCTATCCTTCTAATTCTTCTTCCTGGAACTTTTATATTGAGGCTAGGCCCAGCTCATATTCCATGTCAAAGGCTTTCTCTTTTATTGAACATCAAATCCTCAGTGTCTAGTCTGAAGCTTTTTCTGTCTGTGAGAATATACATATTCAGAAGACAGCGGCCAGTGTAAGACTCTCTGCACCGCTCCAAATCCTGCGATTGTGAGCATTAGTGTTGGAATAACACTACATGAATAGCCCACACTTTCTATATTTAGGGAGCTAAGTCAACTGCGCCAAGCTGAAATTAAGGCCGTTGAAGATGCGGTTTTTCTCTCATTTTTCTCTCCTCAAACCCTTCCACTCCTGGCAGCCAGGGCATCTTCAGGGTCCAGACACTCCAGCAGCAGCTTGGGATGGTGTTGGAGTGGAGTCATCCACTGGGACACTTTGAGACATTTTTTCTTGACTGCAGACGTATACAGACTGCTGTGTGTCGTGAACTGTAACCTTGTGTGTCTGAGCCCACATGAGGCGCAGAGTTGGGGCAGGAGAACATCGCCCTTCCTTCTCTTCAACGTTCCTCTTCTTGATTCCAACCCAGTCTTCAAACTGTTTCCCATAACTCCCTCCACAACACGCTCCTAAACTCCCCATCCCTTCTTCCTCACCCCCTCTCACGTCCTCCCTTCCTTAGCCTGTCCTCTTCCTCTACATCACTCTTGTTTTCCTTTCACCCTCCTTCTCTTTACCTTTTTCCTCTGCTTCTCCTGTTCTCCTCTCCTCCTTCCATCTCCCTGCTTATTCCACAACCTGGTTTGTCAAAATATTGTTGCAGCGGATCCTCACTGAATCTTGCTTGCCGTCAGGTCCCATCTCATCTAATGAAAAATGCAGAGAGTGGTGCAGTATGGGAGTCCTCTCTGAAGGAGGGAGGCATTAGGCCGGGTGAGAGGGAGGGAAGAGTGCACCGAGGCGATAATGACTACACAACTCCATCACTTACAGCTTCCAGGTCATCGTTTGACCCGCTCGCCTCTCGCTGGGTGGCTGTGCCTCTGTGTGTTAGTTCACTCTGGCTGTGGGGGTGGCGAAGGGAGAGGGAGAGAGGAGGGATGCAGGGAAGACAGTTAGAAAGGGATGTGAAATAGAGAGAGCGAGAGAACAGAGAGAGGGGAGAGAGAGGGGCAGATGGATGGAGGAAATAAAGGAGGTAGTCAGGAAGTAAAACTTGAAAATGGACAGTGGGAATGGGTATTCGAGATGGGGGCTATGTGTGTCAGCAAGGGTGTTTATATGTGTGTGTCCCTGTGTGTGTGTGTTTGTGTGTGTGTGTGTCTATGTTTGTTGCTAACGTGGATGCTATGCTAGGCCAGGGCCTGTTTCCGCTGAGCTGAATCTGACTGTGACCACAGCAACCCAATGTCTCTTTTTAATTCTGCTGAGTAAATAATGCATCTGTTGCCGTTTATAATTTATGTAAGTGGACACGCAATAAGTTCAGATTAAAGTGTGTGTGTGTGTGTGTGTGTGTGTGTGTGTGTGTGTGTGTGTGTGTGTGTGTGCGTGTGTAAGGAGAGGTCACTGACACCGGGTAAGGGAAGCCTCCTTGTCTCCCAGGCTTCATCCCCTTGTGATGAAAAAAGCAATACAATGTAATGTAGTCACCAAGAGGGAACAGCCGACCCCAATACTGACAGAGTGCTTATGTTCCTCACAAAATCCTGTGTTTATTAACCATGACATGTGCTGTTCTAATTTATCTATCTCTACATCACCTTGATGAAATCTTGACGAGAGGTAGAGGCAAGAGGACCAGAGGCAGGAGGCAGGAGGATCAGAATCAGGAGGCAGGATAACCATAGGTAGAGGCAGAAGGACCAGGGTAGAGTCAGGAGGACCAGGGTAGAGGCAGGAAGAACAGGGGAGAGTTAGAATGACCAGGACCAGGATACATCGAAATATAAGTTCACAAAATGTACTGTATGAAGTCAATTGTGTATCCATATGAAGTCCAGATCGCAGAGCTCCTCCTGTCAAGCTACACAACAGAAAGAGAAAAAAAACCCTCTTCTTAACGCTGGCCAAACACATCATCCAGATAGCAGTGGACAGCTGGCCCAGTTTGAGTCCAGACACTTCATGTTCTCCAAACGCTGTCCAAACAGCAGTTGATTTAATCCACACCAAATGCTAATTGGCCGCTTGAAGCCTGGAGCGTTGCCTGGGCTGGTGGTCAAGTATTCCAGGCTGTGCCGAGCTGTGCTGTGCCAGGCCGCGCTGGGCTAAGCTGCCCAGAGACCACTTACCAAACAGAGGACACTCATGTGGGTCAGACTGATCCAGGGCCACTAAACGCACTTTTGGGCTGTTGTCTCTGGTTCTTAGTCAAGCAAGGGCAGGATTTTCCATTTAAGCTTTTAAGCAATACCAGAGCACCAAGGTAAATATTTCTCTTGAAAGGCTGTCATGTTGTACATTAGAAAGTAAGGTGAAGCTGAGTTATATTTTTGTCCTGTTCCAGTTGATGGATTAAGATGTGTGCTGATGGATTGTAATAATATATGCCTGGACAGGATGGCGTTTATAGCTGTTGTCCACAGTAACATTATTAGATCCATCCATTACAAGAGTTGACAGCAAAGGCCAGTGATAGGCCAAAATACCTGCCACTCAATGGAAACACATCCTCCTTGACATGTTAATGTGTGTGGTTGTGTTCTTTGTATGCATAGAACATTATAGATACTGTCTCTGTGTGTGTGTGTGTTTATGCGAGGTCGTCTTGGGTAGATGTGTAGGGTTTCTGTGTTTTTTATTCCTTCGCCAACACACAACAATCAGAAAACAGAGTACACATTCAAGGTGTGCGCGTGTCTGTGTTCACCTGTGTTTGCGTGAGTGTGTGTGTGAGTGTGTGTGTGTGTGCGTGTGTTTCATGTTTATGGATGCTAAGTCCACTGGATTCATGCCTGTGTCTGTCATGTGAGTGCATTACCTCCTCGGCCCATCTGAGCTGTCATCGGGAGACGACCTCACACACCAGGGGTCAGATACTTGCTGCTACTCTCTCTCTCGCCCCCCCCCCCCCCCCCCTCTCTCTCTCTCTCTCTCTCTCTCTCTCTCTCTCTCTCTCTCTCTCTCTCTCTGTGTCTCTGCCTTTCTCTCTCTCCCTTTCTCTCTCGTTCTCTCTCTCTCTGTCTCCCTCTCTTTCTCCCTCTCTCTCTTTCTCTCTCTCGCCCTCTCTCTCTCTGTCTCTCTCTGTCTGTCTCTCTCTCTTTCTCTGTCTGTCTCTCTCTCTCTCACTCCCCTTCTTCCTCTTGTTCTCTCTCCACAATTCGCTTTGCGAATTCTCTCTTTTTTCTCATTTATAAACATTATCAGCAACACATGCTAGCAGGGAGCCCTCCTACACAAGGTGAGTTCTCCATCTTGCCCCTTCTGGTCTGATAATGACAGCTGTCGGGCGCTCATGTCTTTAGATGGTCTCTGTGTGAGTGTGTGTGTGCCAGAAAGCATTGGTGTTCATTTTGGTTAAAAGACTGTAAAATATGTCATAAGTTTAACAATGAAACGATATTTGATGATGCAGGAATAACTGGGTTTGTATAAAGCACTGTTGTGCATCTTCTCGCTGCTCTACACTCATCCCCATCCGTTTTTACTGCCCAGTTTATTAAATCTCTGTAACAATTTACTAAAACGTGTTTTTTCATAACAGTTAAACTAAGTGTTGCGGACTATTAACTGCAGCACTCGTAGAAATGTTGCCAAGCATGCATGTTTCCCAGAATACACGTTTAAGATTGAGCCTTCCACTTGTGAGTTTTAGTTATGGGCTTAGATGTTACATTTACATTTAGTCATTTAGCAGACGCTCTTATCCAGAGCAACTTACACCTTAGGCAAGTAGGGCAAGTGGACACAACGTCAATTTACAAGGCCGGGATTTGAACTTGCAACCTTCTGATTAATAGCCCGATTCCCTAACCGCTCAGCCATCTGACTCCCCACATTTAGGAGGTTAGGGTTGGACCTACAGTAAAGTATTACACGCAAACTGATTCTCATGTAGTTTGAGTTGGGCATTATGGTTAGGCATTAGGGTTAGGTATTAGGATTAGATTTTGGGTTAGGGTAAGGTGTTAGGTTAGGGTTTGGGTTAGGCATTATGGTTTGGCATTTCACTTGTGGGGTTAGGGTTCAGACAAAAACATTCCAGTCCAACATCAAGTTTTTGCTCTTTGCTAGGATCAAAGTCTTGGCTTCCAGGCACAGCAGTGATACAGTTTGCTCACCACCCCCAGTTTATGTTCTATTTCTTATTTGATCCCACCAGTATGAAAGCTCAGAGGTCTACTGTGGACAGCTGAAGGACCAAAGCACTGACTATCTTCTGGTGGTCATGTTGGGAAACCACAAGCACACAAACACCCCTACCTTGGGATTAGTGATCATAGAGCGAGCTGGCTGCAGAGGCAGCGTGGTGGAGCCAGCGAGGTCTTGCGTGTCTCTGTGCGTATGCCCTGTGCTTCCTGGGTGTGGGAGGCAGGTTGTGACACAAGTACACAAGAGCATGCCTCATCAAAAACAGACAGACAGACAGACAGACAGACAGACAGACAGACAGAGAGACAGAGAGACAGAGAGACAGACAGAGAGACAGAGAGACAGAGAGACAGAGAGACAGACAGACAGACAGACAGACAGACAGACAGAGAGACAGAGAGACAGACAGAGAGACAGAGAGACAGAGAGACAGACAGAGAGACAGACAGACAGACAGACAGAGTTCAGGTGAACAGGTGTTGCAGGGATTCATGTTTGTTTCCCTTTGTTTCTCTAATATGGGATTGTGAAATAATAATATGATAACAATAATTGTATTTGTAATGCACTTTATATTTAGCTAAATCTCTTTAAAAGTGCTTTAGTGGTACAATTAAAGCAATATTTTCAAGTCCCCTATGGTTCTAAGTTGATTCTTAGTCAGCCAGAGTACTTCACAACGCCGTGCTGTGAAATATCCTATTTTACAGAAACCTACTTTTCTTCATGTTACTTCAGAAAAGTAAATATCAAATAATTATCATCGCAAATATTTTTATATTATAAAAGATGCATTTGTTATACTTATTCACACAATATACAATAGCACATCTTCTGATGTCTGAATTGGATTGGTGTGTGTGTGTGTGTGTGTGTCTGCGTGTTAGCTCACTATGGGGTTTGACATGACTCTACCTTTAATACCTTTGTGAAGAACTCATTACTCCAATGACCCCTGGGAAATGTGTTTAATATCTCAAAAATCTCAATTACGACACTTAATTGATATACTTATTTGCTTAATTGGTTTTCTTTTCCACTTTTGCAGAGGCTCTGGAAATACCACTTACTCAATTAAATCCTTGATTTTGTCATTGTGTAGTTATTTTCGAAAAATATAGGAAGAACATTGAATCATGTTCATTGCACCGTTCTTAATGTTCGGTTTGTTGATGAAATTTGTTAAATATAATACAAAAGACTTGCCCATTTTTTTCCTTGTCTTCTTTAATCTGTATTTCTTCTGGCATACAATCAATTAAGAACACGCTTTTCGTAATTTATTCTTAGTTCTTAAAAAAAATGATGGCCTCAGATTCAATACCTGAGATTTGACTTTGGGTCTGGACAAACACAACTTCCCTAAACAGGAAGAACACACACAAACACAGTTGCTGAATCTTTGCTGAAATCACTACGGTAGCGATTTGCATTTTTTATAAACCTATGCTAGAAAAACAGAATAACACTCAACACACCCCTGTTGCTAGGTTAAGGAAACAGTTTATAACAATCAGGTGCTGTAAGGTTTGGACGTAAAACGTTCAACAACTAACCCTGGACTCCCCTCTCTCTGTAGTACCAGTGTCTGTGGAACAGCACTCCAGGCCAAGGCCTACTCCAGAGTGTTTTATCCTTAGCGTGTAGTTTCACCCACTCCTATTGATTCCTTATTGACCTGAGATGTCCTCGACTTCAACACTCTCTCTCCTCCCTTTCACTAAAACACCCCTCCAACTGCATGGCAAAGAAAGACAGTCTCCTCATTGATTTCTCTCTCTCGCGCGACGTTGCTCTCTCTCTATTTTTATTCTTCTCTTTGCCTTCTCTCTCTCTGCTCTCCTGACCACGGCTCTGAAAAGGGCTGGATTCAGTGTGTTTCTGATGCTTCTTCACCACAGATAGCAAAGGTGGAGAGGAGCTTTTTGAATACCAGCACAATACTTCGCACAAAAAGAGGAAATGCAAGCGTTCCTTTGATATTGCCGACAATTCTTTTGTTCAAAGTGTTGGTTTGAACACACGTTCGTGTACTGTACAGCGAGTTTGCTGTGAATAAAATATGTTAAAATACAAGTTGATAAGTATCCCCGGCGTTCAACTTTTGTAACTAATTATAATTTTTCCTTATACCCCTATGGAGGTCTACAGAAACTGGCCCACCCTTTTGGACAACACAAGAGAAATGATCTCACTCTTTCAGAGAGAATAGAAACATAAGACAGAAAGAGTCCTTGGTGGATTGTTATACTTCTGTTTTGTGTAGTTTCTTTTTATATGTTTGTTTGTTTGTTGTGCCATGCATTATATTTCTTTTGTTTCTTAGCTTAGTAGTTCGTATAAATGGTTCAGATCCTTCCTTTGATCTCATATAGAAAAAAACAAAGGAAGTCAAATTAAATGAAACCCTTGAACAGCGTTTTTATAGTTTTTTCTATTGTTATTTCTTCTAAGCTTGTTAGTTTGGTCTCGGAAATTCTCAAAGGATATGACATACATGGAACAAAGACAATCATGTATATTCGATTTAAACATGAACATGTCTTCACTCAAGATGGCCAGCCAGCATAATTGTATTAATAATTCCCTATAGAGATATATATTTAAAAGGTGTCCAGTAGGCTAAGTGTTTGTGTGTCCTGTCACTTCTTAACTCTCAACAGCAACACCAGTATAACATCCGGTATCTGATTGAGAAACTGGACACAAAATTTGAATGGAGGAGTTGCATGGTACAGTTCATTGACAAACATGTTAAACATCAAACACCCGTTAAATATTGGTTGCACTGCTGTACTTAATATTTAATCAAATAGCATTTTATTCACATAGACCATGAAACACCTGCAGTTTACACTGCAGTCTTTACTAAGGACTCGACTCCCAGTCCAGGGATATTTATGAAGTGTAAAGGACGTTAATGTCAGTTATTACAGCACCTTATTGGACTGAGATAATATGATTACGATAAGATCAATTAGAGCTAGTGATAATAGTGATTCAGGGCCATTCTCATTTTGATGGCATTTGCGTTCCGTCTGGTAATGTATGTCCTATGGTGATAATTAAGCCCGGTGCTTCTGTGCCTCGCGAGCTGAGAGGATGCCTCACGCGGCGACCTTTAGCGATTAGAATCTCCTGTCTCTCAAGCCGTTTGCTTCAAGTGGCGCTTTTGAAGACGCCAAAATTGATTTCTCCCCGGTCTTCGCTAATTTTGTGACGTGCGGAATGTTTACAGATATTCAGGGGGATCTAAGCCCTTCTTAATTGGTATCGTCAGAGTTAGGTAGGATACGCGTGGGGAAGGCAGGGAGGTAAGACGGATACGAGCAACGGTGGAAGGGACGGAATAATTAAATCCAGGCCTGTACTTCATTCTGATGAAGGAGTCTATTAAGACGGCAGTTCTCTCTCTCCAGTACTCACCACCTTCACCATGATGAAGACGCAGCACGCACCACGCAAGCTCTCTGACACGATGATAGACCGAACATTCAACCGGTCAATCATCTCTACAAGGGGAGGTTGAAAATAACCATATATTTACACACATCTAGACTCTTATTCAGATGCAGAAGGCAATCCCAGCACTAAGTGGAAGGTTTCAAATAGAGACACTGGATAAAAAGCTCCATTATCGTTTTAGATAAAATGTTTTTGAGGCTTTAATCAGCATCCAGTGCGTCACACTTAACTGTGTTGTACCGCTCTTTTAAAAAGTATTAACAGAAGTCACAACATTTTAAACTGGGTTTTGGAAATTCAATTTTTATGACAGAAGTTTGTGTTAAACTGTGTAGCCTAGTATCCCTGTTAATGGAACTACATTTATTATAATAAAATGCAACATACTCCAATCAGAAGCCATAAAGGGTTTGGTGAGATGGCTTCCAGCACACCATTTCACAATAAAAGTCACGGATCATCCCTGATTTATGAAAATGTCTGAAGGTCCTTTGTCAGTTCCTTGTTTTAATTTCTAAATACGGATCAGTATGTAGAAACTATAATGATGAGATGATGATAAACAACGAAGTTTGATTGACAAACAGAATGCAATTAGTTAGTGTAGATGGACTGTGTGTTTATCTGTGCGTGTGAGAGAGAGAGAGAGAGAGAGAGGGAGAGAGGGGGAGAGGGAGAGAGATATATATATAGAGAGAGAGATAGAGAGAGAATGGGGGGTAAATGGGGAAAGAGAAACAAACCTGTGATCTGGCGGTTCTGATCTGACACTGCATGACAAGCATGGTTGGGTACGAGACACCACAGCCAGATGGCATCCACTGCACCCCTCCCCTTAACAGCACTCAACCATGCCAACCTGCCTGATGGAATGATCTGTACGCTGTCATCTTGTCAACAATCCACCACCACATTCTAATTAATTGGGGCCTGTTGTTATTCCACAGAAGTACTTGTTTTTAATCACCACTGTCTGCAATCTAATGGATCCTGAGTTTCACTGGCGCGTACAGTGAGCCTTGCGGAAAACTCATTTTGAAATGAAATTCGAAATACTCTAACAATCAAAATTCAAACGTGAAGCTCAAAGGTGGTTTTCTTCTCTGAGAATGTGACCAACGGTAACACAGAGATCCAAACATGCTGCTCATTCACCTGCTTTGACATTGAGAACTGATACAGAAGCGACACACTCACCTACATTACCCACTCTACAACTGCAGGGGTGGTGGGGGGGGGGGGGGAGCGTGTGTGGGGGGGGTTAATGCACCCTCAAAATAATTCTCATCAAAGTTCAATCAATTTTTGCTTCCTTTGCCTGAAGCAGTTTATGAACGTCTTTATCCGAGTTCTGTCTCTGAGGCTCTTGATGAGACAAGAGTCCTACAGGGGATTAAGGGAGAGACATGGAGGGGCAGGGTAGCAAGATGCAGGAAATCCCTGGGTTCTCTGTGCGTTGGGAACGGCTGAGAGATTGAGAAGGTCAAACACGGTTGAGAACAACATGCTGTAATCATTCATTAGGATCGGATATGGTGCACGTTCATTTGACACTTGGTTGATCTTAACCCACACAGAACCTTGAAGGCCCGTCGTCTGTGGAGTCAGGAATGTGTGGGTTCCGGGGCGAGGGTGTGTTGGTACAGTGGGAGTGCTTTGTGGGGGTTTTCACAGAGAAACGGTTCACCTAGGCTGGGTCTCTCCCCTGCTCCTTCGTGGTCAAAGCCTGGGCAGGCTAGAGGTTGCGTTTGTTGGCAGAAAGGTTAGAAGGCCATCTTCTTTTGACCCTAATGAAGGTAAGTTATCTGATGCGGGCGCGTGATGGATGATCACTTAACCCTGAGCAGAGCTCCTAGCTCTCTGTGTCAACTGGGGCCCACACCTCGCCACTCACACACATTTAAACACTCTCTCTCTCTCTCTCTCTCTCTCTGTCTCTCTCTCTGCCTCTCTCTCTCTCTCTGTCTCTCTCTCTGCCTCTCTCTCTCTATGCCTCTCTCTCTCTGCCTCTCTCTCTCTCACACACACACACACACACAAACACACACACACACACACACACAAGAAAGCTAGAAGAATGAGCTTCCACCTAGCCCCTGGTCAGAAGCTAAGGGTAGGGTTAGGATAATCTACAGCATCAGATGACTAAGTTGGATATCGGACGATTTGGACATGTACAGTATGCATGAATAAAAAAGTAAATATAATCACCAAATACTTTTATAAAGTCAAGGTAGGTTGAAGGTAATAAATCAGTTGTTTCTAAGCTCAGCCACACAAAATGTACATTTCTTTTAGGGGCACAATTAGAAGCGAAACTTTGATGATAAAACAACATGAAACGTTACCTTGAATCTTCACAAACATGTCTGGGCCCATGCCCTGACTGTCTGTTTACACGCGTAGCTTTCAGATGATGGTGATCCTGTCCAATCACAAGCTGACACCAATGAGCTGGAATTCTGTTCGCCACACAGTGTAGATGGCCACTCTAACCTCTCTCTCTTTCTCTTTCTCTCTCTCTCTCTCTCTCTCTCTCTCTCTCTCTGTCTCTCTCTCTCTCTCTCTCTCTCTCTCTCTCTCCTGTTTCCCTCCCTTCTCAATCCCCCCAAAAAGCAATACAAACCAAAATAATACCTCTGGCGGTCCCCGCTGCGTGTGGTGTTGCTAAGGTTACCCACTCAGATGTCTCAAATTACTGGACGTGAGAGAGGGGAACCCACCAATAGGAGGCCTCCGGGTGATTGTGTTGTGTCTGTCCATCAGCCTCTGATGTCACTTCATTTAGATTTACATCAGGTAGTAAATTAGAATAATCACTCAGAGAACACTAAAGCCTTGCTTTCCTTTCTTTCTCTCTCTTTCTCCTTCTCTCTTTCTCTTTATCTCTCTTTCTCCCTCTTCCTCTCTCTTTTTCCTCCTGCTCTCACTCTCCTCTCTCTCCTCTCTCTCTCTCTCTCTCTCTCTCTCTCTCTCTCTCTCTCTCTCTCTCTCTCTCTCTCTCTCTCTCTCTCTCTCTCTCTCTCTCTCTCTTTCTACTCTCTCACAGCCATGCCAGGAGCGCTCAAGCTGAAAATATTGCTGTGTAGATATTTGTCCTGGGGGTGATGGAGGAGGGATTGTCATTGGACCCCTCTCCCCGGCCTGACCAGGCCGGCTGGGTCTGATCGTGGCACCTGGGTGGCAGAGTTTTTATCTGACGGAGGATTAGGGTTCAAGACCCCGCTTGTCTTAGTAAAATACCCAGTCCTGATCACGCATGCCCATGCATGCGTCCGTTAGAGACGTGTTTGATTTCTACAACCGTCTACATTTATTGCGAAGGGGTTGTTTGTTTTCCAGTATTCCATTTTATTACATCCCCCCCCTCCCCCCTATTTCAAAAGTGGGAAAAAAATGCCCTCTAGCCCTTTACCCATAACCCCCTGAGAGTCTTCCAATGCACTACTTCCATTACACTAAACACAGTATTTAACCTACAAATATCACCATGCAAAACCAGAGATCGCAGCCCACAAGAGGCAGACAATGCTTGCGGAGAATCACACAAATGGTGTAATTGCCACAGAGATATGATGAGAGGTCTTGCAGAATAACAAGTAGATATGTCGGTTTCCCTCAGAAATGTTTTGGTGGTGTATTGGATTTCTGTCACAGTTGTATTCATACAGGCATGAATATATCAACATGTCCTCCAATGGATGACATATCAAATTACGAAAATGCAATTAGGTCTAAGAATGTTTATGGATGTATACATTTTTTTTTTTTTACAATTTGAATCCCTACGAAAATGCATTTAGTAGGCTAAGTCTTGACCGACGGGTTATAACACGTCCACATGAATGAGGGTTAACCTTTTAGACAGAAGTCTAGGAACCGAGAAGCCAAAAAACACGACAAATAGGCCTACGTTTTCAAATTCACAGCCATCCTTCTAACAGCAAAGAGCTTTAAGAAACACAATAGAAGCACTTAGCGCCCCAAAATCGTACTATTACGGCGACAAAAGCCTCAATGACGCCTCCATAGCTATGCAAATTTTGTATGACTGTAACATGCTGAGGTGTCTCCAGCTAGTGTAGTTGAGCAGCGCAGCTACTTCAGTGCTGTCCGTCCAGTCAGTGCAGACTGTCAGGCAGAAGTATGGCCAGTTAATTGGCCCATGATGGCAGTGTGGCGCAGTGGAGATGGCCAACGGAGTGTGAGACGGAGAGATGATTATTCTGGTGTGTGGTGATGTAAGGTTGGCCTGTAAGTGTGTTTTTGTAAGTGTGTATGTGCGTGTGTGTCGTGTTGGACCTGTGTGTGTGTCTATAAAGACCATTCGGCGCAGCAGGAAAGCGGCAGCATTGGACTTATTAGTCGCTCGTCGCTAGCTGTCAACCAGCACGAAAGTCGTCACTCGATTAAAAAAACGCACAGACGAAAACTCGGAGCTTCTCGTGCACTGGGTGTCAGATGCGCACGAGCAGTGTGTGTTACTGTGTGTGTTTGTCTGTTCGAACATATTTTCATAGGGAGTCCACTTCATCGGTGTCTCTAAGAGGGAAATCAACGGAAAATTAGAGAATTGGGAAAGACAACTAAGCGACGGAGTAGCCAATAAGAACAAATGTGCAGGTCTCGGTTTAATAAATCCACCGAAAAAAATGTTGAAAAAAAATGCCCATTAGAGTGGAAATTGAAGCCCTTTGTTGTTAAGTAGCAGTTCTGCCGATATTTCCCTGATGATGGTGGAGATTCTCATGGCTGGAGTTATCCAGATGAGACAAACAAGAATTAAAATGCCATATGTTCCAATCAAGGTACCTCATTGGTGCTCCAACATTCCTGCAATCATTCCTCTCAATACCAAGACTCACATATTATTCTCTCAGTTTCACTAGTTTATTTATTTACCATATTTATTCATATTTCCATTGATTTAACTCCTAATTCTTCACTTTGGGCTAGATTTTCTGATACACGTGTGATTGTGTGTAGAGTCGGGGCGTGTGGATTGGAGGAAGGGGAGACTTGAAGAGACCTTTCATTCTGCTTTACTACTGTTCCACCTTATTGTGTACAACCAGTATATGATTGAAATGTAAAATGTAACCCATTAACTTGACACTTGACTAAAAATAATAATAATATTTTAATATAAGTTACGACAGCCAAAGAGATCGTTTACATTAGTATGCTTCCGCATACGAAAATACTATTCATAAATAGACCAAATATTCTGTCTTCTCTTTAAGTCAGTGATATCAACATCTTATTTTGTTATGATCTAAAAATGGCCTGGATGAAGGTGTGTCTCTGTAGACAACTATCTGATATGCTGGCAGTTAAAAAAACGGAGAAAGTTTATCTTCCATCCACTGTTACAATCTAACACTTGCTACTTGGGTCCTGGTCCCTCATGCCCTGTCTGACGCTGGTAATTGTGTGTTTTCAACCTGCCGTATCCGGCTAATTTAACCACAGATTGAAATGAAATAGCCCTGGCCCCCTCACTGGCTAGCAATCAGGAGTCCAATTGGACTGTGTTTTCTCTGCAGACATTAATGATTCCAAAGCTAATACTCATTGTTTGAAGTGACACTGGCGCCCTGGCATTTACTTAACCTTTTGTCTTATGTACAAGGCAGAGTCAATGCTGAATCCCGGCTTAATTAATATCTTTTCTCTTTTCCCTCTTCTGCCAACAGTCTGCCGTGAATATGCAGCCAGTCAGGAGGGGCACACAGAGGCTGTTAGTACAAGGAGAGAGAGACAGAGAGAGAGAGTTAGCAACCAAGTACATTGCATTCAGTCAGATACATTTTCACTTTGTCTTTTTTTTTGCATAAGGATTCCACCTAGTTAACTTCCCCTAGTCTGTTTACTACTGCCAAGATATCAAAGGTATATATTCATCCTATACTTGAAAAAGAATCAGGGAAAATGTGTTTTATTGTGTCTGTCTGTCTCTGTCTGTCTGTCTGTCTGTCTGTCTGTCTGTCTGTCTGTCTGTCTGTCTGTCTGTCTGTCTGTCTGTCTGTCTGTCTGTATAAGCAGTGCAGTATTATGACATCCGGGATCAGAAATGAAGACTTGCATCATTAGTGAGATGAACATTCCAGTCAGTCACACTTCTCTGCGTCAGCGTAATCTGGAGTAAGTCACATAGACATCGATGTTGATCGTCGCAAATCAGAGTCATATTGATCATAATGACATGGACAGAACATCATCCTTACATGTGTAAACCAAACACACAACATGCAAGGTACACCATTGATTATTTTTGAGTCCCTGTGTATTTTTATAGATCTGCACCAGCCATAGAGTAAGAAGTGAAAACAAAAGTAATGTAAAGCCGTAGACCAGTTGGTCAAGATAATATTTGACCTGGATTGGACTTTACTTTACACTTTACTAACCGCAAATGGTGATTAGCGAAGGTTGCTGACAGTATACTACCAAGTCACATAGTTTCGCTAACTTACTTTGCCATCATTTTTGGAAGTGTGAACTAAGGTGATTCTTACATTGTATTGTTCTTGCTTTTTCTTGATCCTCACAATGTCAAAATTCTGCTTCTCTACTGCTACTTCTCTTTGAATCCAGTCTAAACAGTCTGTTTACTTCCTGTCCGATAGGAAGTCTCTTTGTTTTTGTATTTTTTACAAAACTATTACGGTGCTGGAGGAATGTGGTGTATGTGACATGTACTGGACATATCTCATGTGTAATGCTCATTACTATCATTTGGGTATAAAATATCCATTGGAAGCCAGTGTGGGGGGTGTCAGGGAGACATGCTTAAAGGCAAACACATATTTATTTATATGTGAGGTTTGAGAGAGAGAGAGAGAGAGAGAGAGAGAGAGAGAGAGAGAGAGAGAGAGAGAAAGAGAGGGAGAGAGAGAGACAGAGAGAGAGAGAGAGAGAGGGAGAGAGAAACCTGTTTGTTCCTTCCCGGAACCAGCAACACACATTCTCAGAGCAAGCTAGAGAAGACAGGGTGGAGGGAGAGAGAAAAAGAAAGGGAGAGAGGGGAGGGAGAGAGAGAGAGAGAGAGAGGAAGAGAGGGAATTAGCTCAAAGGACCTCTGTCTTAAATCCACTTTTACGACCCTCTCAGTTCAGGCCCCACACTCCTAAATAAGAATCAATGAGTAGTTAAGACTGTGGCCCTGCCAATAACGGGCTGCATAAACTACGAGGCAAACAATGACAGCATTCTGCTGCGTTTCCAACAAACAGTGAATTATAATCCTCCCCTAGTCTCTCACAGCGAGATTTAGTCCTCTCTCTTTTTCATTGCCACTTCATGTCTTTGGAAGAACAAACATACCTCTAACCTTCCGCTCTTGCAGAAAAATACATAAACCAATTGTAAGTGTGTCTTTGGCTGTGGAGATCCTTCTCTCACTCCTCATGATACTGCTCACAGACTCACTGGGTGACGCAATTCATTTGTGATGCTGTACTGGAACAAAACAACTGGAATCGTGAGGCATAAATGAACAAATGTATCTTATCAGTATAGTGTGACAAGAAATGTAAGTATAAAGGACCAAGAGGCAGGCAGACAGGCAGGCTGGCAGACAGACAGACAGATAGACAAACAGGCAGGCAGACAGGCAGAAAGGCAGGCACACAGCCAGACCTGGAACAGTCTCATTTCTATGTGCTGTGAGTGTTTTGTGCTGGGTTGAGAGAGATCAGCCCACGGTCAGTGGGCTCTGTCGGCTGGTTTCTCTCTGGAGGCTGTTCTCTCTCTGGAGGTCTCTCTCTGGAGGTCTCTGTCTGGAGGTCTCTCTCTGTCGGCTGGTCTCTCTCTGTCGGCTGGTCTCTCTCTGGAGGTCTCTCTCTGGAGGTCTCTCTCTGGAGGTCTCTCTCTGTCGGCTGGTCTTTCTCTGGAGGTCTCTCTCCTGAGGTCTCTCTGTCGGCTGGTCTCTCTCTGGAGGTCTCTCTCTAGAGGTATCAGATGAAGTGGTCAGTAGCTGACAGGTAGCAGCGAGGCTGACAGTAGCTAGTGTGGGCTGGAAGGAGGGGGAGGTCAAGGATGTGTCTGTGTGTGTGTGATGCTTCTAACCGGGAGGGCAGATCAGTCCTGCGCTGCAGAGCATGGCAGGAACAAAGCCACAGAGACACAGAGAGACATCTCTCTCTCTCTCTCTCTCTCTCTCTCTCTCTCTCTCTCTCTCTCTCTCTCTCTCTCTCTCTTTCTCTCTCTTTCTCTCCATCCCTCACTGTCTCACTCTCTTTCTCCCTCCCTCCCTTTACCCCTCATCCTCCATCCCACCAAAACAAACCCCAGTCTGTGACAGCAGTCCCCTTCACCTACAGACTGATCCCGTGACACATTCACCACCGTAGTGTATATCTGAAGCCCTACGTAGGAGAGATTACAGGAAGAGAGATAATGAGGAGGGCAGGGGTCTTCCTGCTGTGTCTGTCACCCTACCCTTCTCAGGATCCTGTAAGCTGTCCCTCGGTGCCAGTCCAATACCCACCGCTGCCAAGGTAATTTTAGAGGAAAAATGTCTTCCGCATTCTCCTAAGCTGTGATTCCTGCGCGTGTATGCAGAGTCACGTTCCCTCGTGCCTCGTCCCGCGCTTGCATACATTGGTGCGCCGCGGCAATTAATTGTTCAGGGTTTTAGTCCTAAAGCTCGTTGGTTGACCAAAGCTGGGGAAAGGGTTTGTTCTCACCATTGGTATCTAAATTAAATTGTCTTTATCTCCTGTGGAAAAAAAGGGAAACGGGTGTAGAAAAATTAATTTGTCAGATCAAAAAAAGAAAGAAAGAAAGAAAGAAAAAAAAATTCTACACATCAAACAAACTTTGTCTTCAGACAGGGTGTACTGAGGCCGGCCTTCCCTTTTTTTCTTTAATTAAGAAAGCATTCTATTATTAAACCAGATGAAAAGGAAACATCAATTCAAACAGCACAGTCATATTGGACTACTACTAATCTTTTGGTAATTATTTTTTAATTGAATCTTTTGAACACAAAAGCCGAGAGCAGATGCTTGCATTATTCCAGGCCCCCATTGCACACCAAGTCATGTATGCTAGATGATGCTCTGCCATATTCAAGCAAACGAAAGAGGGAAGTTGAAGAAGAGAGAGAAAGAGAGAAGGATTAAAAGAGGGGGGGGGGGTGGAGAGATAGGAACTCAGGGATTGGAGCTCTGGACACAGAGACACAAACTCCTGTGTGGAAAGAACAGCTCAGCACACAAACTTCCTTGGATGCTTGCATTTTCTTGTCACTTACACACGCAGACACGCGGTGGTGTCAGGATTATGCTGATACCATAAGGAAGTTGTAAACGCAGAGGTCAAGCAGTTTAAATTGAAACACTGATTTGTCCCCCTTTTCACTTCTCTTTACCCTTTCCTATCCCTCCTTACAACCTAGCAACCGTCTGGACGACCAGGGCCTGGGAGCATCAACATCTGTGGATTGCTGATTCGTTGAAGTACATAATGATTCATCTCAAAGGTACGAGTGCTTAAAAGAAGTCTATTAGTTGAACCTGATGTAAACTTGTAAGGATTTGAGGAGAGGAAAACAGCTCACCTCTCCAGTGGGAAACCATATTCCCCCTCGCATTCGATACGCTTCATAAGTGAGCATTTCTGAAGTGAGTTCTGAGATGCCTCAGGGTATTTAAGATATGTTGGACAGATGCTAAGAAGGACTTAAGGACCGACAAATAGGTCTGACCAGCTATAAAGAGATGTCTCTAACTGTGCGCTATGCAACAGCACTTGGTTCCTAATCATGTAAAATACCCGCCAGACCTTGCCAAAGCAAGCTAAATCACATTACTCCTGCATTATACGTGTGTTTGACTGTGAGGTGGTACAGAGTAGAATGGTTTTATAAAGTGGGGGCTAACTAAACTTATCGTAGTGTGAAGCCAGGCATGCAGGAAGCACATGGGCACGCCAAAGCACACACAACCACATACACACACACACTCTAACACACACCATTTCCCCTTTCAGTCTTAAGGTAGACCTAATAAGTACAACAACTACAAAACCTTCTGAATCCATCAACACTTCTGATGCTTTTTTTGTGCGGCGTGCTTCACCATCATAGTCCTCCTCCTGACACCAGGCTGGTAATGGCACCCTCAGAAAAAAACACAGGTAACAGACAGATAAGAATGAAGGGAGCGGAGAGGAAAGAATGGAGAGGAGGGAGGATCCAGGACTGAAGGAAAACACAGTTGCTTCAGAATGAGAAGATAAATAAACAATTACATAAATAACCTTGAGAGAAGTCACCTGTCTTGTGTGTGCAGTGCAGATGGTGACAGCTCGTCAGGGAAATGAAGGGTCTGTCGCAGACGTGTCCCTGCCTGCAGCCAAGGTCCCCTAACACTGCTTTACAGAGCCTAAAAGGGTTTTTAGTCCGACACACTCGCACACACACATCTTACCGTTCAGACACACACAAAGCACAAATGTGCAAAGTGTCTCTTTTGACCAGAATACAAAGGGAAGACAAGGATGTCGAACCACAGTCTTGAAATTATGAGAACCTAATGTCCTTTGGCCCACTCATCCCTCCTCTTGAGCCAAGAATATTCTATTTACAATATGTCTCTATTCAAAGATCTTTACATCTTTGTCTTTTTTCATTTCAAATGCTGTCCCTTCCTGTTCTCCAGGTGTGCAGACGGAAGCAACCCTGAAGCTCAATTAATTCCACCCAGTTCTTCAGCAACGATATTTACCTCAGTTCAATGACTTCCACAACGTAGAGAGAGGTACTACAGGGATGGAAGGAGTTTTTTTGTTTTTTTGTTTTGGTTGTTTAAACCACGTAGATAAAACAAACATAGCTCAGAGCTATAGTACACATGTTGAGATTCACACTGTTTGTTCAATTGCAGGACCATAAATACCGCCATTTCTTGGGGAAACAATATTGTGGATTGTCGTTGTGTGTAGTTGTTGTTTGTTTGTTTTATAACGCATCTATGTAGAGTATGATTTGTGATTCAGAGCGATGAGTGTATGGTTGCACCAGGACTGGACCTATGACAACATGCTCTGTGCACTCCATAACAACAGGGAGGTCCAAAAGTGTTGCACGTAGCTTGTTGTACTTTTTGGAAGAGCACATTCAGTACAATACTCTGTCTGTCAGAGCTTTCCAGAAGCTCTCACTGGCCTCGCTCCTTCAAATCAGGCCAAGGCCGAATTCCAAGCTATGTTCATGTAACATGAGCACTTACATTATGAAATTGACTGTAAATGCAAACAGGCATAACTTGGAACGACTGACACATTTTGGGGTCCTTCTTCGAGTTTCACACCGTGTGTTGTGGTTGTAAGAAAACAAAATGAAAAAGAAAAGAGGGATTTAAATGAGGAAAATAGAGAGAGAGACAGGGAGAGAGAGACAGGGAGAGAGAGAGAGAGAGAGAGGGAGAGGAAGGGAGGGAGAGGAAGATAGAGGGAGCGAGAGGGAGGAAAGAGAGAGAGGGAGAGAGAGAGAGAGGAAGATAGAGGGAGAGAGAGTAGAGAAAGACAGGGAGAGAGAGAGGGAAAGAGCAGAGAGAGAGAGAGAGAGGAGAGAGAGCAGAGAGAGATACAGGGAGAGAGAGATAGAGGGATAGAGAGGAGAGAGATATAAAGGGAGAGAGGAGAGAGAGAGAGAGATAGAGCGAAAGAGAGTAGAGAGAGACAGGGTGATAGAGAGGGAGAGAGCAGAAAGAGAGAGAGAGAGCAGGGAAAGAGGTAGAGGGAGAGAGAGGAGAGAGAGATAGATAGAGGGAGAGAGAGGAGAGAGAAATAGAGGGAGAGAGAGCAGAGAGAGGGAGAGAGAGCAGAGAAAGAGAGAGAGGGAGAGAGAGAGCAAAGAGAGAGAGAGGGGGAGAAAGAGAGGGAGGGAGAGAGACAGGGAGAGAGAGAGAGAGAGAGGAAGAGAGGGAGAGGAAGATAGAGGGAGAGAGGGAGAGGAAGATAGAGGGAGAGAGAGGGAGGAAAGAGAGAGAGGGAGAGAGGGAGAGAGAGAGGAAGATAAGAGAGAGAGAGAGAGAGAGAGAGAGAGTCTCAGCTTGAGGGTTCATGTATTGCATTTCTGAACGTCAGCCTTAATGTAGCTTTGATCTCTTTCCCATGATGACTCAGTAAAGCCATCTTCCTCAGCCAACCGGGGGAGGGAGGGGGTGGTGGGGATGCAAAGAGATGTGGGGAGGGATGGTGGGGGGTCAGGTCTCTCCTGGCTGGGTTTAGCAGGGTTGGGCCTAACGGTCTCAAGCTTGAAGGTACAACCGTAAACTACACTGTTCTGTTTTCGTTTTTTTTTGTTTCCGTTCAGTCAGGGATCAAGGGCAGAAGAATCCATCAGAGAGGTTCCCAGCACAAAGGCAGTGATGTAACCCAAGGTAACCCAGTCAACAGCACAACTACATTTCTACTTTAGGATAGTTCACTTTTCCGACCGTGCTCCTGTCCAGGATCCAATCCCAGTGATGTCATTCTGGGATGGCTCACTGAGGGTGTAACAGACCAGGATGAACGGGATATCAGAATCAACACTGACCTCTGGGAAGTGGATCGATCTGTTAGGGATGTGAGGAAGGGGGAGATACCGATGAGGTGATTTCCTGTCTGCGCGATGGTGGTCATGTAGGGTCAGGTTAGATGTTAGAGGTTGATCATTGTAACGGTACACTGTGTACAGTAACAGAATGGCCCGAGGGCAGTGCAGTGTAGCACTGTTCCATGTCCTTATGTTACCAAACGGAATTTGCACGAGCTTTTATACCATCACCAGCTGCATACTCCAATAACACTCGGGATGAGATTCTGCTGCCATAGTTACTGATTAAAAGAAAAAGAGAAATCTCTAGAAAGTAATGAATGAAGTTGTGAATGTAATTAATAGAAAGAGGAGTAAAGAGAGGAGGATTTGTCATCTCTTTTTCTCCACACAATGCTATTGTTCCTGCGACATTCACAAGTCACTATTATTAATGATTCTGCCTTTTCTCTCAACCACATTTACACGCTCCAACTTTTTTGTCACGGTCTGTGGAGTAGGTAGTGTCATCTTTTTTTATTTTATATATATATATATATAATATATATTTATTTTTCCCCTTGGTCATTGTACAGGATCTCCTGAGAGACTAGGCTGGTCCTGAGTGCTTTGGAGTACAGGTGTTGGGTTTAAAGCAGTCGAGGGTTGAACAGATACTCAGAAAGCTTTAGTATCTTTCGTTGAGTCTGACATGTTGAATTGGTCTGAGTTTAACTGCAAACTGTCAACTGATAGTCATTATTTTGTAAATGACTCCTTAAACCTCCATATGTAGTGGTGCAAAAGGAATTTGGATATCTCCATAGATACAACATAAACTTAAGAATCTCTTTCTTTGTGCACTGTGGAAATTTGTGGCATTATTTTAACACAACACTTACAGTGATCCTATACTTGATTATCAAATGGGCGTAGCAGTGTTTTTGTTCGCTTCAGAACAACCATGTCATGCAGAATTTTATATTATTTCAAGCTTATGCCTATGTCTAGACAGGGAATATTACAGAATTGTCCTGTGGTGGCCTAAATGTTCGTGTAACTTTATAGTCAAACATGTGAAGTGGTATTCTACGGAAAACTCAAGTCTTAGTGAATGTGCCACGTCTCATGAAGATGAAAGTTGTGTCAGATGACACTGTCTGGCCGCAGTTAAACACTTCTGGAAAACACGCCTCAGGAGAGAGAAGTCTGATCGCACGGGACAGTAATGGTACCCAATCTCTAATAAACGAGGATTATTAAAAAACAGAAGTTTTCTCTTTTCTTTCAACTGTTTTAACTGAATGTCAACTCTCACATACAGTAGCGAACGATAGAGCTGATATTTTATATCTTAAGATGGGATGACTACAGTTTGAAAAGTCAAATGTATATTGCTCTTCTGTTATGTTCAGGATTGAAATCCATGCATAACTACTGTATGGTAGCTAATCGTATCTTATTTTCAATGACGAGACAAAGTCCAAAAGTATTTCTCCTTTCTTTCAAAGTACTCCTGTGTCTTGCGGATCATAAGTCACATAAGTACTGTATCGTGAATCATCACTCTTTGACACTTCATGAATTCACCACTATTATCTTAAGATTTACAACTCAACACCTGCTTTTAGGAAGCTCTCATAAATCTCTGTAATAAAAAAAGAAAAAAAAAAAAGATTCAAGTCCATCCTGCGGTCCTGTATTGTGGGTGATTATTATTCAGTCGCAGAATCCGAACCCCCCCTCCTGCTCCATACATTTCACCCAGCCCAATTCCCTCATGATGAATGAATTACACTATCTTTTGTCAAAGTGCTTTAATCATATTAGCGCGAACTAAAGTGACAGAGTATTGTTCGTGCCCGAGACAAAGGAAATAACATATGAACTATGATGGACCCCAGAATCTCTCTCTCTGTGATTCATTCTAAATAACGGCACAGTGTGTTTCCTGTCAGCGGGAGAGAGAAAGGAGGTTTGATTTGGACACTATCAACAGCTTTCATCAGACTAATGTGCAGTGGAGGATCTAGACCATTTCAACTGGGGGGGGGGGCAGTCGTACTGTTAGAGGGACCAGTTACATTAAACATTATTGCCGTCATATAGTTTTCTTCACTGCATTGCAGGCATTACCAGGCAAAATACCATGTTTATAATCATTCCGCAAATCCTAAACATTTTTACATTACATAATCTGTATCAGTCACCTCAACTTTATTTTACTGTTTTTGTGGTGTCTTGTAAAAAGAAAATGATTGCAAAAAATGTATTATGTGATAATTATTATATGCTGGTGAGGAGAAAAAGAGACACAGACAGACAGACAGACAGACAGACAGACAGACAGACAGACAGACAGACAGACAGACAGACAGACAGTGAGAGAGAGAGAGACAGACAGACAGACACACAGAGAGAGAGAGAGAGACAGACAGACACACAGAGAGAGAGAGAGAGAGAGAGAGACAGACAGACAGACAGACAGACAGACAGACAGACAGACAGAGAGACAGAGAGTGAGAGAGTGTGAGGTCTCATAGCAGGGCAGTGTTATAGCAGTCCAGCAGGACTGTGAAGTAGAGGAGCAATTAAAGAGGGAGGGGGGTTGGGGAGGGGGGGGGGGGGTGGAGAGCAGAGGTATCATTTTAACATGATTAGCCTCAAGTCTTAAAGCACTGGCTTAAGGAGAGACCACTAGCACTCACACTCTTGCACACACACATGCACACTGTCGCACACACACACACACACGCTAACTTATAAACTGTACACACGCACACACGCACACAACACACACATACTCCCCTGCACTGGCTGCTAGGGAATTGTTAAACGATCGGCCTAGCACTTAATTCAATAATTCCTCCTCTTTTTCTCTCTTCCCCCTCGCCTCCCTGCATTGATGAGGCTGGTTTAAGGAAAGTGATATTTTGCATATCTGGCTAAGTGTTCTTAACAACCCCCAGCTTGCACCATGTTAAAATTAATAAATAATAAAACGAGGGGAAAGTGTGATCTTGCCAAGGAAATAATTTGCTGCTCTTGAACCAATGATGGCATGCACTTTATGCAAATTGGTGTCTAGGGACAACAAAATCCCTCTTAATACATATGCAGACTTCATAAAAAAGAGACGAGAGGAGAGGGAGGGGGGGAAGAGGGAGGGCAACAGGATGAGGGAGAAGAGCAATGATGATAAATAGCAAGTCAGCACAATATTTGCTGGTTGAATTTCACTGTCTAAAATATGACAGCAAGGATCTTTAAATACAATTTGGTCATGTGTTTGTGTGTGTTAATATGTGAGTGTTTGTACCTTATGAAAGTTCATTTGTTGCATGGTGAATATTTAAATTTGGATGTTGGGTGACATGCTTCATTGCAGATTTGGATTAGGGTTGAGACATAATTTCTACCATTCACAGAACAAGTTATATTGGTTTCTGGCTCAAAGGAAAACAACAAATGTATGCACAATGTGTGTCCACGATGTGTGTGCACGATGTAAGTGCACGTGTGTTCATCCAAACCTTTTGCATGTCTGACTGTTTGGATTACAAATTTCACTACGTTTTAAATGTTTAAGGGCACACACACAGACAGATACCCCCCCCCCCCCCCCACACACACACACACACACACACACACACACACACACACACACACACACACAGACATACACACACACACACACACAGACATACACACACACACACACACAGACGGACACACACACAGACAGATACCCCCCACACACACACACACACACACACACACACACACACACACACACACAGACATACACACACACACACAGACATACACACACACACAGACACACACACACACACACACACAAACACACAGATACCCAGACCAACTCCAAGCTCTGTGAGGAGGTTTGATTCCCGGCGCGGGGCTCAGCGTGTCTTTCAAGTGTGTCGCGGCGGTGGGCCTCCCTGATGCTCCTCCTTTTGTATTGTTTTATTATTTATGCAGGAAGGGGGGGGGGGGGGCAGGGGGGAGGGGGGCATGAGCATCCTCCCATTACAGATGGGGGGTGAGAAACTAATTCATATTCTGCTTCAGCACCATCTTAGGAAGCCGAGGAGTTCAAACATGTTTTCAACCGAGAAAAGGAAGTACTGAAGGAAAAAAGACAGAAACCTGTAGGTACCGGAGTGATGGGGCGTGGGTGTGGGTGTGGGGGTGTGGGCGTGGGTGTGGGGGTGTGGGGGTGTGTGTGACTTTCCCAGAACAGATGGAGATTAAGCTGGTTTTTGAGACAAAACAAAGAAAGGGACAGGAGAGGAGACAGAGGGAGGAGACAGGAGACAGAGGGAGGAGACAGGAGACAGAGGAAGGAGACAGAGGGAGGAGACAGAGGTAGGAGACAGGAGACAGAGGGAGAAGACAGGAGACAGAGGGAGAAGACAGGAGACAGAGGGAGGAGACAGGAGACAGAGGGAGGAGACAGGAGACAGAGGGAGGAGACAGAGGGAGGAGACAGGAGACAGAGGGAGGAGACAGGAGACAGAGGTAGGAGACAGGAGACAGAGGGAGGAGACAGGAGACAGAGGGAGGAGACAGAGGTAGGAGACAGGAGACAGAGGGAGGAGACAGGAGACAGAGGGAGGAGACAGGAGACAGAGGGAGGAGACAGGAGACAGAGGAAGGAGACAGAGGGAGGAGACAGAGGTAGGAGACAGGAGACAGAGGGAGAAGACAGGAGACAGAGGGAGAAGACAGGAGACAGAGGGAGGAGACAGGAGACAGAGGGAGGAGACAGGAGACAGAGGGAGGAGACAGAGGGAGGAGACAGGAGACAGAGGGAGGAGACAGGAGACAGAGGTAGGAGACAGGAGACAGAGGGAGGAGACAGGAGACAGAGGGAGGAGACAGAGGTAGGAGACAGGAGACAGAGGGAGGAGACAGGAGACAGAGGGAGGAGACAGGAGACAGAGGGAGGAGACAGGAGACAGAGGGAGGAGACAGAGGTAGGAGACAGGAGACAGAGGGAGGAGACAGAGGGAGGAGACAGAGGGAGGAGACAGGAGACAGAGGTAGGAGACAGGAGACAGAGGGAGGAGACAGGAGACAGAGGGAGGAGACAGAGGTAGGAGACAGGAGACAGAGGGAGGAGACAGGAGACAGAGGGAGAAGACAGGAGACAGAGGGAGGAGACAGGAGACAGAGGGAGGAGACAGAGGTAGGAGACAGGAGACAGAGGGAGGAGACAGGAGACAGAGGGAGAAGACAGAGGTAGGAGACAGGAGACAGAGGGAGGAGACAGGAGACAGAGGGAGGAGACAGAGGGAGAAGACAGAGGTAGGAGACAGGAGACAGAGGGAGGAGACAGGAGACAGAGGGAGGAGACAGGAGACAGAGGGAGGAAACAGGATAACAAAATGTACACCTGAGCTGAAAGATGGAGACTTTTGGATGGAATGGAACTTTTTTAGGTCCGCTCCTTGAAATGCTGTTCAAGAGACCTCTCTGTCTGGCATGGAGTGGGCGAGGGGAGGAGAGAGACACGTATGGAGCGGGGTGTGTGTGTATGAGGGGGGGGGGGGGTGTTGGAGGCCATGAGGAGCTGGCTTTCGCTCTCTCCATCTATGGTATATACATGTGTGTGTGTGTGTGTGTTGAGTGTACTTGTACACTGCATGTGAGTGTCTGAATGTGCGTGTGTGTGCCTGTGTGTGTTCCTGTGTGTGTGTGCACCTCTGACAGCAGTCACATCCCCTCTCACCCCTCCGGTCCACGTGCGCATACAGGCCACGTGCGCGTACAGGCCACCGCGGAGCTGGCGTGCGGTGACTGGGATCCGCAGCGATGGCAGCAGTTTAGACCTCGCAGGAAGCAGCTGTCGGTGAATCCCATCCAGGCCCTTGTGTCAGCATCTGGACTCGCTCACATCTCTTCAGCTTTCACTCTGTTTGCCTGGAGTTGACACTGATCTCCCCCTTCCTTCCACGGGGTCCCGTCTGGGCAGTTTGCTTCCCCCTCAGCTACAGGATCGCTAAACCAAAGCGATGTCCGCAGTGCCCTTGTCTGTGCCCACTACGTCAACACTCTCTACTGCTCTGCCCCACTCCGAGACTAATCATGGTGTGTGTGTGTGTGCTTGCTCCTTCCTTGTCCTCCTCATCTTGTGTAAGTGAAACATGCCCCTCAGCATGTGCAGAATGGCTCAGTATCAAACAGCGAGGATGAGAGTGAAATAAGCACTGCCCTTAACAATGAGTCTGATTGTGTGTGTGTGTGTGTGTGGACAGAATGAGGCAGGTGTATACTCTCTGTCCTGAAATAACAAAACCAATTATTCCAGCTAGGCAAGACTTATTGTTTAGCCACTCTTAAACTAATAGAGAAATATGCCAAAAAATTATTCTGTGTGGGTCTCTTGTGACATAGCTAGCTGGAGATAGAATCTAGACAGTCAGACTTTCCTTTACCCAGCATTTCATGCAGCCAATAGATAACAACCTTTTATAGTGCTAGTTCTATAATGCTGTCAATGAAGAAAAGCATTCAAAAGGACATTGTTACACGACACATACAGACCTCTGCCAAAGTTTGTGGGCATATACCTATTTTACTGACAAAATCCATGGTCATTATTGTGACAAAATCCACAAAAATGCAACTTCACTTACGGTTATTCTATATGCACTACAACACAAAGAACTGTTGAAGCATGCTTCACCTTTTAAAACCAGGGTTCCTGCCTTAGAGAGAGTACACACTATGTCCCGTAATGTGTAAAAAGCGTGATTTACTTTGATGATATATTGAATTTCAATAAAAAATACGGTTTGGGTGATTTTTCAATCTTTTCTTCGCTCTATATCTTGAATTAGTTTCAGTGCACTCCCGTATCACAATCCCAAGCTAATTAGATCTCCCCCTTCCCCTGTGAACCCCACAGTCACGTGCCGGTCTCTCCTTGAGTAATGTGTCCGTCAAACTACTCATCAATGTCTCCTTTCTGTTGCTCGGCCGTAACAGAGAACCCTCCTCTGCATTTTTCTTCATAAATGGAGCCGTTTATAATTGGGATTGTTTTATGCGGTTTATGACATCTGCAGCAAGAGCTATTGCAACGCGCCGTAGAAGGATATTGCCCCCATTCCATCTCAACGCAGTCTGGATCTCTATTACAACTGCATCCCCTCAGCAGTGATGTTACACAGCAGCAAATATGTCAGAGTGGATTTACAGTCACTCTCTGCATAATTGTAATAAATCATACCAGTCTCGTATAGAAGTCAATGCTATAGTAACGCTAAGTTGCATAGACGTTAGAATAGATGGAGATGTTAAATTGAGGATGTGGTTATTCGACCGTTTGGGTTCGAAGACTGGAAGGCAGTGCCATGCTAGGAGATGGCTATAGCACAGTGGAATATCACATGACTGAGGATACACAGGTCCTTGGTCCAGTGCCATGCTAGGAGATGGCTATAGCACAGTGGAATATCACATGACTGAGGATACACATGTCATTGGTCCAAGAGGTCACAGGTTCAAATTCCCTGCCTCCTCCTCTTTGGATTTGACTTTGGATGAAAGTGTTGGCTTTAGAGAACAGAGTGTGCTTAATTTAGCAGCTGCAGAGTAACGCTCATGTGACTTTTGTGTTCCTTGCTTTGTAACCTTCACCTCTCCTCACCTCTCCTCACCTGCCCTCACCTCTCCTCACCTCTCCTCACCTGCCCTCACCTCTCCTCTCCTCACCTGTCCTCACCTGCCCTCACCTCTCCTTACCTCTCCTCACCTGTCCTCACCACTCCTCACCTGCCCTCACCTCTCCTCACCTCTCCTCACCTGCCCTCACCTCTCCTCACCTCTCCTCACCTGCCCTCACCTCTCCTCTCCTCACCTCTCCTCACCTGCCCTCACCTCTCCTCACCTGTCCTCACCTGCCCTCACCTGCCCTCACCTCTCCTCACCTGCCCTCACCTCTCCTCACCTCTCCTCACCTGTCCTCACCCCTCCTCACCTGTCCTCACCTGCCCTCACCTCTCCTCACCTCTCCTCACCTCTCCTCACCTGCCCTCACCTCTCCTCACCTGCCCTCACCTCTCCTCACCTGCCCTCACCCCTCCTCACCTGTCCTCACCTGCCCTCACCCCTCCTCACCTGTCCTCACCTGCCCTCACCTCTCCTCACCTCTCCTCACCTCTCCTCACCTGCCCTCACCTCTCCTCACCTGCCCTCACCTCTCCTCACCTGCCCTCACCTCTCCTCACCTCTCCTCACCTGTCCTCACCTGCCCTCACCTGCCCTCACCCCATCTCACCTGTCCTCACCTGCCCTCACCCCTCCTCACCTGTCCTCACCTGCCCTCACCTCTCCTCTCCTCACCTCTCCTCACCTCTCCTCACCTCTCCTCACCTCTCCTCACCTGTCCTCACCTGCCCTCACCCCTCCTCACCTGTCCTCACCTGCCCTCACCTCTCCTCACCTCTCCTCACCCCTCCTCACCTGTCCTCACCTGTCCTCACCTCTCCTTACCTCTCCTCACCCCTCCTCACCCCTCCTCACCCCTCCTCACCCCTCCTCACCTGTCCTCACCTGCCATATCAGCCATGTCACTCATTTGCTTTTCTCTCAATTACGGAACATCATATTTTTCATTTGATTTTAATTTCGCACAGTTCCCTATTTTCCCGGCCAGATTGGTATGATTAATATTTATCTGGACTGAAATAATCTTGGAAGGTTATTCTCCACAATTATACTGTTGGAAGCAGAGTCCCATTTGGGATTCTAAGCCAGTTACACAGACGATTCCAGTAATGCCATGCAAATATAATTTAATTCAAAGTTAATTTGGTGGCATTACTTTTTAATAAAGAAATGATCAATTGTAATCTCCCCTGTAATTCAATCCATTTTTGTACTTTCCCGTACTGGAAAGTGTCCACTCATTGTCTTTCCATTAATTAGGAGGAAAAAAAAAGAATCATAAGTACTGTTTCTGGCTGATGTTCCACACATCTCCATTGATACTCTACACAAGCACACACACACACACACTGCATTGTAGTGTAGTTTACAGAACTGTAAAATGTAATAACATGAGCATACTGAGGCAGCATAGCATTGCCGAAACATACACAATAATGTATTTATTTATCCACTGCGGCATGCTGGCTGTCATGCTAATGCGGGCTTGGCCATAACCCCTTTCATTGGCCCGATTACATACTAAGCTCCTAATTAGCACATGGTCCGGGCTGTCAATCCTTTCTGTGGGGCCGGACAGCTCTCTAACCAGGCTGCTTCCAGCAGGTCCACTACCAGGAACACAATGAGCCCAGTACTGGGGACAACTGTACTTTCTCCTTCACCCAAAAAATATCTTACACGAATAGGCATTGCAGATTGCACCACTTTAAGGACGATGTTCAACATTGACGGTTGTTTGCGCAGCCATGAGCCAGCAGAAGGGAAGAATGACTACAACCCGACGGTCGACTGGTTTATGACGGGTTTTTCAACCAGGTTGTGCTTTAAGAAGTGTTTTATAAGAAGCATGTTAGTCTGATTTGCGCGTAGCAGGTTGTAAAGCGCCTCTACCAGGCTGTCTGCGATCTTTTTATTCTGGATTGTGTGAAGTCATCTCTGCTAGGCACACCCTTCAGAATTATCTCTTTGTTCTGCAATTGACGAATCATTACAATCACGTTGGAGAACAAAGCGTGTAATTTTTTTTTAACAATGACTTAAAGAGACAAACAATGGTGTCTTTCATCCCTGGGCTAAAACGAAATTGGACATTGGCTGGTTCACCCACTTAAAATACATATGCCATCCAAAAGCAAGGACAAAAGATCAAATGTGATAATGTTTCAAAGACTCATCTTCTTAAAGATCATAATTGATTGGTTGATTATACTTTTTTCTCCTCTTACCTCAGAGGAACGTCTTTAATAGCTTTATTATGTCGCCACAGAAGTGGACGCGCAGAACTCAGCCAATTAGAATAGTAATAAGGTCTAATTAACTAAAGAAATTATTTTCAATGAAAATGGAGAAGATAGTGAATTTGATTACTTAAATTCATTACGTTTTTCTCCCATCCAGGAACCCCTCTCCTTTTATTTTTACACATATTTTAGGTATGGAAAATAGAGAACACAGAATCAAGATAAACATGCACTGACCAAGGCCGCAGGCATGACAGACAGGAACAAGTTGTTCATCTTTGGAATAAGGTCAAATGAAAAACTTTTACTTCAAAGTAAATAACTTGATTCATTACTTATTGACATAATATTAAAGCAATGTTACTTTAGTGATGACACTGAATGTGTAGTTATATTCACTAGACATGCAAATTTACTGAAGGTGTGGCGTTGAATACATAGTATTGTACATGCATGTATGAATGCATATGAATACATAGTATTCAACAACTGATGAGGTGCCAGTTGTAGGTATCTACAGTAGAGGAGAGCTCTCTCTCCTCTCCCTGTCTCTCTCTCTCCTCTCCCTGTCTCTCTCTCTCCTCTCCCCAGTCTCTCTCTCTCCTCTCCCTGTCTCTCTCTCCCCTCTCCCTGTCTCTCTCTCTCCTCTCCCTGTCTCTCTCTCTCCTCTCCTCTCTCTCTCCTCTCCCTCTCTCTCCTCTCCCTCTCTCTCTCTCTCTCTCTCCCTCTCTCTCTCTCTCTCTCTCTCTCTCTCTCTCTCTCTCTCTCTCTCTCTCTCTCTCTCTCTCTCTCTTGCCTCAGGTCAGGTTAGCAGCGCCACTTAAGCGCCACGCTACAGTGCCTGATAGCCATGTGGCTATGCTCACACAGGACTGGCTGTGCATGTTGTGTCATATGTGTGTCCACACGTATGTGTACATGTGGGTGTGCATATCTGAACGTGTGTGTCCATGCATGTGTGTGTGTGCTTGTGCCTCGTCTCCCTGGGCCCCTGTGTGTGTGTGTGTGTGTGTGCTGTGTTGCTCTGTCTCCACCAAGACTTCCCGTACCTCCCAGCTAAAGCACGTCACAGCCTGAACATGAAAACAAAAACAGTCGCGTGGCTTGGGATTCTGAGCGGGTGGGTTGCCAGGTTGGAGAAACAGTAAAGGGCCATATGGTCACCCCAGGCAAAGCAGGTTTTCTGTTTACCTGTTTTACTCAGGGTCATGTCAGCTTCATTTTTGTTAAGCCGCAACATGGCTCTCCATGCCAAAATACTACACACCCGTCCCTCCCTCTCCTCTCCCCCTCTCCTCTCCCCCTCTCTTCTCCCCCTTCTCCTCTCCCCCCTCCCTTCTCCCCCTCTCCTCTCCCCCTCCCCTCTCTTTCTCCTCTCTCATCTCCCCCTCTCCGTCCCCTCTCCCTCTCCCCTCTCCCTCCTCCCCCTCCCTCTCTCCCCTCTCCCCTCTCCCCTCTCCCCTCTCTCTCCTCTCCCTCTCCCCTCTCCCTCCTCCCTCCTCCCCCTCTCTCTCTCCCTCTCTCTCACCTCTCCCCTCTCCTCCTCCCCTCCTCTCCCCTCTCCTCTCCTCTCCTCTCCTCTCCTCTCCTCTCCCCCCTCTCCTCTCCCCTCTCCCCCTCTCCCCTCTCCCCTCTCCTCTCCCCCTCTCCTCTCCCCCTCCCCTCTCCTCTCCCCCTCTCCTCTCCCCCTCTCTTCTCCCCCTCTCCTCTCCCCTCTCCCTCTCCTCTCCCCCTCTCCTCTCCCCTCTCCTCTCCCCCTCTCCTCTCCTCTCCTCTCCTCTCCCCTCTCCCCGTCTCTTCTCCCCTTCTCCTCTCCACCCTCCCTTCTCCCCCTCTCCTCTCCCCCTCCCCTCTCCTCTCCCTCTCTCATCTCCCCCTCTCCTCTCCCCCCTCCCCTCTCCTCCCCCTCTCCCCCTCTCTTTTCCCCCTCTCCTCTCCCCCTTCTCCTCTCCCCCCTCCCCTCTCTTCCTCTCCTCTCCCCCTCCCCTCTCCTCTCCTCTCCCCCTCTCTTCTCCCCCTCTCCTCTCCCCTCTCTTCTCCCCCTCTCCTCTCCCCCCTCCCCTCTCTTCCTCTCCTCTCCCCCTCCCCCTCTCCTCTCCTCTCCTCTCCCCCTCTCTTCTCCCCCTCTCCTCTCCCCTCTCCCCTCTCTTCTCCCCCTCTCCTCTCCCCTCTCTTCTCCCCCTCTCCTCTCCCCCTCTCTTCTCCCCCTCTCCTCTCCCCTCTCCCCTCTCTTCTCCCCCTCTCCTCTCCCCTCTCCCCCTCTCCTCTCCCCTCTCCCTCTCCTCTCCCCCTCTTTTCTCCCCCTCCTCCTCTCCCCCTCCCCTTTCCTCTCCTCTCCCCCCCTCCCCTCTCCCTCCCCTCTCCCCCTCTCTTCTCCCCCTCTCCTCTCCCCTCTCCCCTCCCCTCTCCCCTCTCTTCTCCCCCTCTCCTCTCCCCTCTCCCCTCTCTTCTCCCCCCTCTCCTCTCCCCTCTCCCCTCTCTTCTCCCCCTCTCCTCTCCCCCTCTCCTCTCCCCCTCCCCTCCCCTAATCCTCTCCCCCTCTCTTCTCCCCCTCTCTTTTTTTTGTCCTCTCACTTTTGTCATCCTCTTTATGATCCTACCCTAACTCTTTCATTTCTCTCCGTCCTCTGAACTCTAGTCTGATCCCTCCTTCCTCACCTCCTTGTTTTACTTGTGTTTTATCATGCTGTGTCTCTTATCCATCCAGGTTTTTACAAGAACAGTAGCCTCGTCACTTATTACTTTCCGGACATATTTGTGCAATTCCCTGTTCATATACTGTTGCGGATTTAAAGGATTTATGAAGCCTTTGGGATGTCAGTGTGTGTCTGCTCAGGTATCTTCATCACATCCAATGATCCACCCTGGCCTCTTTATCTGTCACAACGTTGTAAAAGTCTGTTTCTTCTGCTATGGTTTGCAGGGTAGCATGTGTGTGTAAGTGTATATGTATTTGTGTGTGTGTGAGAGAGAGAGGGGGGAGAGAGAAGAGAGGGGGGGAGAGCAGAATAACAGAGCTGGGCTTGGCCTGTGGGGCTGAGAGAGGTGTCCCTGGCGTGCAGTAACAGGTGTTTACATGTGCCCGCTGGCTTGCTGCCACGCTGCTCCACATGGCCCTGCTCTGCCTGTTCCCCCTACTCTATCCCCTGTTCCCCTGCTCTAACCCCCCTACTCTACCCCCTGTTCCCCTACTCTACCCCCCTGTTCCCCTACTCTACCCACTGATCCCCTGCTCTGCCCCCTGTTCCCCTGCTCTACCCCCCTACTCTACCCCCTGTTCCCCTACTCTACCCCCTGTTCCCCTACTCTACCCCCTGTTCCCCTACCCTACCCCCCTGCTCTACCCCCTGTTTCCCTACTCTACCCCCCTGTTCCCCTACTCTACCCCCTGTTCCCCTACCCTACTCCCCTACTCTACCCCCTGTTCCCCTACCCTACCCCCCTGCTCTACCCCCATTTTCCCTACCCTACTCCCGTACTGTACCCCCTGTTCCCCTACCCTACCCCCCTACTCTACCCCCTGTTCCCCTACCCTACCCCCCTACTCTACCCCCTGTTCCCCTACTCTGCCCCCTGTTCGCCTGCTCTACCCCCCTACTCTACCCCCTGTTCCCCTACCCTACCCCCCTGCTCTACCCCCATTTTCCCTACCCTACCCCCCTACTCTACCCCCTCTTCCCCTACCCTACCCCCCTACTCTACCTCCTGTTCCCCTACCCTACCCCCCCTACTCTACCCCCTACCCCCCTACTCTACCCCCTGTTCCCCTACCCTACCCCCCTACTCTACCCCGTGTTCCCCTACCCTACCCCCCTGCTGTACCCCCTGTTCCCCTACCCTACCCCCCTACTCTACCCCCTGTTCCCCTGCTCTACCCCCCTACTCTACCCCCTGTTCCCCTGCTCTACCCCTACTCTCTGCTCCGGTATGGTGCACATAGTCACTTAGACAGTGTCTGCCTGTCTGGCTGCCTGTCCTTCTGTCTGTCTGCCGGCCGGCCTAAATGCTCGCCTGCCTGCCTTGCTGTCAGACTGTCTGACTGTAAGTGGAAAGGGAGTGTGTGTCTTCCACTGTGTGCACTTCTCCGAGTGAGTGAGTCTCTGTGTGTGTCTGTGTTGTTATGCCCAGCATGAACAGTCTGTGCTCCTGCACGGGACTGTATATGTTCCCTCTCTGTACATCTGCAGTAAACAGCATTAGCATATGTTTCTGTGTTGTGATGGCAGGCGACAGTGGCTGTGGGGAGTCTTTGGTGTGTGTGTGTGTGTGTGTTTGGTGAAAACAGGGATAGTCTACTGCTGCCATGTGTTGAGTAGAGATACAGTCAAAAGGCCAACCTGTGTTCAATCTCTCACACACAATCGGTGTGTGTGTTTTCCTGTGTGTTTGTGTGTGTGTTCCTGTGTGTTTGTGTGTGTGTTTCTGTGTGTGTGTGTGGGCGTACACATACTGGCGTGAATGTGTCTGTGTGTCCCGTTAATGTCAGAAATGTCAGTAGCTCCACGATCCCAATCCTCCACAGCTCCCCCCTACACACACACACACACACACACACACACACACCACCCCCAGCCCACCAGCTCCACCTACCCCCTCAACCCCCATCCCCCCACCCTCCATTTCAGATGCAAAGCCGGGGCGAAGCGAGCCGTGCATATAGTCAAGGCAGCAATCTCATCTATGTCCAATCTGTCATGGCACTGCCTTTCATTATTCTTCCAGGAGCAGGAGAGATAGCACACAGGCATGTTTAATAGACGGCTGAGGCGCGAGGCGAGGCGGCACCGGGGCCCTGCTCGGCCCCGCTCTGACCGGCCAGCAGTGTCACTCTCCTCAGAATGTAGGTCAAGGCGACGGAGGGAAACGTGGAAAGAGAGATGGAGAAATGGAGAGAGAGAAATGGAGAGGAATGGAGAGGAAGAGAGATTGGGAGAAGGAGAGAGAAGGATAGAGAGAGATGGAGAGATGGAGTGAGAGAGAAAGATGGAGAGAGGGAGATAGAAGTCAAAGGAAAAAGGCTCCTGGCATATCTGGGAGGCAAATGAACTGATGAAATTATTGAAATGCGGTCTGGACTGAAGCAAGGGGGAGGGGAACGACGGAGACAGCCAAGGGGGGAGGGGGGCAGGTTGGTGGTCAGTGCCATCTCTCTTCCATTACAAAAAGGACAGCCTGAGGCTTGGTGAAGAGGGACACCCTCCCCCCCTCCCCCACCCCCACACACTCTGTCCTTCATGTCCCCCCCCCCGCCTCCCCCCGCTCTCAAATGCATGCGTGCATGGTGCTGTTGTTGAATATGGAGGAGAGGACGAACGCAAGGGCCAAATGAAGAGGGGGACGGATGGAGGGATGGATGAATGCGCCTGGGTCAGGCGTTCTCTTGTGTGACCTGTGGTGCCTGACTGCCTCGCTGTCTCTCTGTTCGCCGTGCTGGAATGATTGGGTCCCGGCCTGGAGAGAATATGGTGGCCAGTTTTACATACATACATATATCAGAGGCATTGTTGTCAGCGTGTGTGTGTGAGAGAGAGACAGAGAGAGAGCGACAGAGAGAGACAGAGAGAGTGTGTATTTGTGAGCCTTTCCTTTGTGGCCCAAACGTGTGTATGCGTGCCTGCATCCTACGTGTGTCTTCACCAGTGTGTGTGTGTGCTTGTCTTTGTCAGCGCACTTGTGCGACATCCAGATGTCAGCGTAGACTCACACCCTGCGTGTGTCATTGAGGCTTGGGGGGCGGGGTTAAGGTGACCTGTTTTAAATATAGACAGTGTCATAACAACATGCTGCGCTCCGCTTATAAAACACATTTGCATAACATTTTCGTTTTTTCTTCCTTTTCTCATCCCGTTTCCCCAGCCTTTTCTCTCCTTCCCTCGGAGACGGGGAGAGGAGGCTGCTTGTGTCTGCTCTGCCTCGGCTGGTCACATGCAGAAACGTGTCATGTTCTGCCTTGCTGGACACAATGGAGACAAGCAGAAAGGCATGGTGATGATGATGTCACAGGATGAGGTACGCTCGTATGTAGGGACAGAATAGCTGTTGGTGTTCCACAGTCTTTGTTGAATGATGATGGACAGATGGACGAAAGTCTATAAAAAGATAACACTTTTGTAAAGCTTTCTCTTGGAAGTCACTTTGGGTAAAAGCATCTGCTAAATGAATAAATGTAAATGTAAACAAACTGTAGCCTTGGGGTGCTTTAGATTTCACCTGTCAATTCTACAACTGTAAATACACACCTAACGTAAGTATATCTCACCATAGTTCAAACGACTGCCGAGCCTCACCCTAAGAGTGACTCTAACCACACAGCTGAGATCTGTGTTAACTCAACCTAACCTGAGTTTGACTGGCGCCTATCTCAACCTAACCTGAGTTTGACCGGCTCCACCCATGTTAACGAGGGAAACAGCTTTCCCTGGTGAATCCTGCAATACCAGCGTTTGCGACCGACACAGTGTCAATGTGCCCTATTCATGTTAACTCCAGTCAGTTTAAACATCCACTCAGTCTCATCCGGCACTTCCACTATACATCCTTGTTTTACAGTCAGCCTGCCTTTACTGCTGAGAGAACCTCATGCATGTGGGGGCTCTCTTCTAAACACGGCGCAGCAACAAAGGAACATATCTGTCATATCTGTCATCACCGTGTGTCTTAGTACACCCCCCTCCCCCCATTCCGGAATAAATATATGAATATTCTGCAGTTTTTGATGGAGCAGAAAACAACAGGAAGTTCTAGTCGTGTTTCCTTCCCTTTGCATCAGACATGGAGAGGAGTGTCTACATGTTAGGTGGGACTAGCATCAGACAGTGAGCTGGTGGGACCAGGAGATCTGCCTCTCTCTCCTCCCCCTCTCTCTCCTCCCCCTCTCTCTCCCACCCCTCTCTCTCCTACCCCTCTCTCTCCTCCCCCCCTCTCTCTCCTACCCCTCTCTCTCCTACCCCTCTCTCTCATACCCCTCTCTCTCCTGCCCCTCTCTCTCCTCCCCCCCTCTCTCCTACCCCTCTCTCTCCTGCCCCTCTCCCCTCTCTCCCCTCCTCTCTCCCCTCCCCCTCTCTCCCCTCCTCTCTCTCCTACCCCTCTCTCCCCTCCTCCTCTCTCTCCTGCCCCTCTCTCCCCTCCTCTCTCCTGCCCCTCTCTCCCCTCCTCTCTCTCCTGCCCCTCTCTCCCCTCCCCCTCTCTCCCCTCTTCTCTCTCCTACCCCTCTCTCCCCTCCTCTCTCTCCTGCCCCTCTCTCCCCTCCTCTCTCTCCTGCCCCTCTCTCCCCTCCCCCTCTCTCCCCTCCTCTCTCTCCTACCCCTCTCTCTCCTGCCCCTCTCTCCCCTCCCCCTCTCTCTCCTGCCCCTCTCTCCCCTCCCCCTCTCTCCCCTCCTCTCTCTCCTGCTCCTGCCCCCTCTGCCCCTCTGGTGTCAGTCTGCCCACAGCTGTCTATCACTGCCTTTGACACATCACAGTAATTAAACACCAGGGCCAGTGGATTTGGTGTGTGTGTGTTATGGGGGATGTGTGTGTGTTGCCATTAAATCTTCTCTGAGGGGTAAACACTGCTGTGTGCAGTCTGCTGCATTTACCACAGCTCAGAGGGACAAGGGCTGAGGCGATGTGTGTGTGTGTGTGTTGCTTTATTGTTTGGGGGAGGGTAGAATCAAAGTACTAAACAGGATACTCTGAACTCAGCTCATTACAGTACATTATAGTACGTGTCTTGTTTAAAAAGTTCCATGTTTGTCTTGAGATGTGGTGGATACTGACTGGTGATAAATTGGCAAACTTCTCTAGTGCTATTTAATGGAGCTAAAAATTGTCCTCAAATCCGGTGTTGCACAGATAGCTAGAGCTAGCTAGTGATAGCTACTAGCTACTTTTAATGTGAATTAAATAAACCTTACCTTTGTAAGTACAATTTGAACTCCTTTTCCCTCTTGCTTGAAGGGCAGCCACAAATCCAGTGTATATCATTGATTGTCATTTTGGGAAGATAAACCGAACTACTTGTAAAAACCGACATTTTGTGAGAGAGAACTTAAACAACTGCTAGCTACCAGAAGCTGTAGACCTGGCTTGTGGAATATGCAGAAGTGATGTGTACATAGTGAAGTGAGATATGCAAATTAACGTGACAAAATATATTTTTAAAATGTTTAAGAATTTGAATAATAATGTAAGCTACCAACAGTATATATACATATTTGTATATGTATTCATTTTTAATATTTTTGTCTTCATTGGTTTGGTGGCCCACCTGCATTACAGTCCCACAGTTTAGGAATTGCTGTTTTAGAAAGTTCTACACATAGAGAAGCAGGACCTAAGAATCCCAGTTTACCTGTTCTTGTTACAAGTGGAGATAAACTTGAAACTTGATCTTGAAACTTTATAGAGATAAAATGGTTCCAACTTCATAATAAGTTCTAGACGTGGCCTTTTTTTTCTCACGGAAATAGGTATCACTGTCGCGTGTATATAGCCAATACAGCAGTTTACTATTTGACGTTATGTTATGGAACTATAGGAATGGTTGTGGTTTCGCAGGTTAGCTCTCTTTAAAATGTGTGCTTTCTGTGGCGATGATAGACACTGTCTTGTCTTCTTTGACTGCTCAAATACATTTTGCCGTGAAAGCGAACTGTTTGGCTCCTGTGGTGTTGTTAAACATGTGCAATAAGAGCAAATTAAGTGAATGGATGAGGATATGGATGCGGATGTGATGGGGTGCAATTATATTTGAGCTATGCAAGTGGGCCGCGAAATGGAAACGTTTGGGAATGGCTGTTGTAGAACATCT
>NC_061070.1:16844599-16895475 GCF_021917145.1 Hypomesus transpacificus
AATATTGTATTTAAAAGACTTTTGTAATTAATTAGTAATTTAATTACTCAATAAGTAATGTAATGCGTTACTTCTTACAATCCCTATAAACCTTGACTGGATAGACAACAGAAAGGAAACTCTTTCAATAATTAAATACAAGTCAAACTTGGAATAGTTTAGCGTTTTAAAACATCTTAGCTTTTTAAAACATAGCCTACTAATACAAAAAAAATTGTAACGCATGTAACCTTCTTTACTCTTAATTACCAAACAATATGTGCATTAACTTTAAGTTAAACATGACATCAAACCATTCTACATTACGCAGCGGTAGCATCTCTTCCTGCAATCTAACTTGCAATCATTTTTTTAAGGTCACTTTCTCCACTGGCGATGTAAAATCAAGTTTTGCCTGCGTAAAAGGTGTTTCTGAGGTGTTATCTGTTGATGCCAAAGTAAATTCCTTGTCTGTGTAAACTTTCATGGCGATTAAAACCCTTTATGATGAACATGGATCACTCAAAAGTGTTTGCCGATGCTGCCTTGTAAAGTGCTTCAATAGCCTACTTGTGCTAGCCGCAGCCGCATATCATTTTTTCTCCCCAGGACATAGCTTGCACTTTACATTAATGTTCTTGTCAACCTCAACCTGTGACAAAAAGGTGAACTTGGAATATTTCCATTTGGTAAAACAGCTGCAGCTACTTGCTTTGACCGAGTCTGACATCTTCCACTTTAAACCACTAGAGCCCGCGCTTATGCAGCAAAAACTGCAACTGCAGCTAGCTAACGATTTTAAAGAGGCATCGTTAACTTTTACCCTAGACGATACATTTAGATTTTAATTCAATATTGATTTATACAGAACTGTTTTACTAATTTACAGTATGTAACGCGAGTAAATTACAAGTAACTGTAATTAAATTACCTTACTTAGTAATGCGTTACACCCAACACTGAGACTCTACTAAACTCTATTGTACTCTACTGTTTACTTGTCCGTTCGGACAAGTTCAGTCTTGTGAATAGCCTACTTGTCCTACCATCTTTTTGACTTGTCCCGGACAATCTGACAAGCCTTGATGTCGATCACTGCTGGATGGATTGCTCGATCCGACAGAAGATACATTACATACGTTACATTTAGTCATTTAGCAGACACTCTTATCCAGAGCGATTTACAGTAAGTCAGGGACATACCCCGAGGCAAGTAGGGTGAAGTTCATGTTGTTTAATTGCAACTTGTTTAACTGCTCTTATGGTTCTTCCCTTTGGCACTTATTTTGGTTGTTCACAATATGTGCTTCATGTTTTGGCTACTCGCAATGTTTTTGGGCTATCTTGTTGTTATTATCAGTGAATTATGCACTTTGTAAAGCTCTCTCTTGGAAGTCGCTTTGGATAAAAGCGTCTGCTAAATTAATACATGTAAATGTAAGTGCTTTGCCCAACGACACACCCAAGGTAAAATGCACGGCCAGGAATCGAACCGGCAACCTTCTGATTGATAGCCGGATTCCCTAACCGCTCAGCCATCTGACCCCCTAGGCCAGGTGTGGCCAACCCTGGTCCTCGCGAGCTGCAGTCCTGCATGTTTGACATGTTTCCCTGCTCTAACACACCTGATTAACATGAATGGTCGTTATCAGGCTTGGATAACGACCATTCATCGAGGACCAGGGTTGGCCACCCCTGCCCTAGGCCAACACACCTGGACAGACTACAGCAAGGACTCTCCATCACAACCCTCTGGAAAACTCCCGGGAGAACACACCAGCATAGAGTACGATGGATCAGCAATCTCTGTCTGTCTCTCTGTCTGTCTCTCTGTCTCTGTCTCTCTCTGTCTCTCTCTGTCTCTCTCTGTCTCTCTCTCTCTCTGTCTCTCTCTCTCTGTCTCTCTCTCTGTCTCTCTCTCTGTCTCTCTCTCTGTCTCTCTCTCTGTCTCTCTCTCTCTCCTTGTTTCACTCTCTCACACCCACACATATATATTTAGGGCAGTGTGTAAGACACAGAGGCAGGGTGGAATTACAGCAGAGCAGCTCAGGTGAGTCACCAGACTGCAGGATTCAAATCTGGGCCACCACACCCAGCCTAGTTATCCTCTAGCACACACACACAGGTTATGCATGTACACACACAGACATAAGTCACAGAGGTGTCACAGAGAGATGTCTCAGTGATAAAGCCTGTTGTGAGCGGGTCTGAGAGGAAGGAGAGCAATGGGAGAAGGTGTCCGTGGTTGGCTGGACGCCATTGTTTTTGTTATAACTTACAACATACCTTATACTTTCTTTTTCTATACTGCCATACTTTTAGTGACAATATAGCAGGGGCATAGGAACTGTTGTGTAGTCTGACTTAGCACAGTATGACTTACTACACAAGTGAAACTTGTTTCCGTGGAGGAAGGGCTTTCCAGGTGTCCTATTCCCCCTCACACCCTTCCTCCAGACTCTGCCTTGTTTTATAATAACCTGTACTTCAGGGAGTCAGGTGGCTAAACGGTGAGGGAATTGGGCTAGTAATCGGAAGGTTGCTGGATCGATTCCCCGCAGTGGCCAAAAATGACGTTGTGTCCTTGGGCAAGGCACTTCACCCTACTTCGAGGGGGGAATGTCTCTGTACTTACTGTAAGTTGCTCTGGATAAGAGCGTCTGCTAAATGTAAATGTAATGTACTGCTAGCACCTAATACAAATCACACAGCCTAACCTAGTACAATGTTTTTATGATAGCTACTGATATAGCAATGACATGGTAAGGTAGTTAAGGTTAACTTAATGTAGTTTTGCAAAAATTGATGGATTTACAGGAAGGAATTATATGTTTTTACATGAAATGCCACTCAGACAGATTGTATGCACAGGGACTGTGTGATTCTCACAGACAGAGCTGTGTAGTAAGCATAATTAGAGAGACACACACCTGCTTTGTGATACAAGCTGGGCTGTAGGTGCGTGTGCAGTGCTGTGTCTGGGCATGCATGACATGACACATTATTAGCCTAATTGTCTGTGGTAACCATCAACTGAAGATTAAAAATATCAGCAAGCAGGTGCCCTGTATAAACAGGGAGACATCTGTTCACTATTATAATTCACTTTTCACCCTGTCTGTGAAATATCTAGAAAGTGAAGAGAAGGAGAGTGGAAGAAAAGGAGAGAGGAAGATGAACTGAACATTAGGGTTAGAAAAGCCTTAACCATCCACCCTGACCAGAACCAGCTATAGGTGTGTGTTACCTACACATTCCTAATTTATAACATTCCTCTTGGTCTAATAGCTGCTGATCTGAAAGACCTGAATAGGTGTGTAAACAACATGGCAAACTGGCATGGATATAACCCCTTTCTAAATGGAGGTCTACACTAAAGGTGCAGTGTTTGAAACTGGAATCTGGGTGGTAGCCCTGACCCTTGAGGAAGCAGTTGAACAAGGAACACAGGGAAAGGCAGTGAAGGGGTCTGGGTAATGTTCCTTTCTTGTGTGGAGACAGAAAGAGGGAAGGAAAGAGGGAGGGAAATAGGGAGGGAAGAATAACCATGTGGAGAAATGATAAGCAACAGCTCATTCCACCCTTCTGTCACTCTCAAGATGAGAATAAGGCAACTCACACACACACACACACCTTGCCGCACACTACAATCCTGTGTGTAAACAAACACACAAACACACACCAGGTGCAAATGGGAGAGGCACCACATCACAAAGTGAGCAGTTCGGCTGCCTGCCTCCACGAGACAGTGTTATGTCTCACTACACCTGTCAGTCACATCCGAGAATCCCACAGCGCGCTACATCAAACACGAGCCCACGGGGAAGTAGGCAACACGTCATGCGTGCACTGTTTCAAGACTCCAGTATGCAAAACAGACCGAGTATGTTTTTAGAGGGAGCTGAACGTGGCATGGGACCACAAGTAACGTAGCACACACTGGCAAAACGTCATCAAAATGACGCAAGAGGCCTTCCATCGTCATACTAGGAGGATAAGGGACGTGTACTTGACAAGTAATGTCAGCATCTGTATTCAATAAGGTTGACGCTAGGTCGCTAACTTGTAGCCACCCTCTTGTGTTAGAAGCAATTCTTACTGTCAAATATCAAAGACGGCTCAGCAATTACTTTTCCGCTCATTAATAAAACAGAGTCAAGGACATGACATCGATACGTTAGCGGTTCACTGTCTCGGCGTTGAGACTCGCGAGCTGCTACACTGTAGCCTACAGTAACGATGCGATGGCAAGTAAAAGGCTACTCATGTGTCACTAACCACAATACATTATTTTAGTAAAAGACACTAACGTAAATGGACAATAAATGTGTCGGCACGGCTGCCAGCTTACCTTTGGCTTCACAGTCAGCGCAATACTTGTTGTCATCTTCTCGAAGCATTTTTGAGAGAATGGCCTGATGCTGCTCATTCAATTTCTGCGCTTTTTCTCTCTCTGACCTCGTAGACATCTTTCTGCTAGCTCGCTACAACGCGTAGCTGTACAGGAAAAATTTGACTGTGACTTTAACTGCAATTAAAAGTGTAAAGGTTTTTTTTTTTTTTTTAAGACAATCATTCCAAGGTAGTACGCTTCATTCAAATGTAGGCTCTAACATTGGAAGCCAGAAAGCTGGTTAAACGCAATATGGTGGTAAATGCGAAGACCGTCAAAACTGCAGCACTTGAAGCATTGTATCATTCCCGGTGGGTCTTCTCGAAACTAAAAGCCTCAAAGCCTGTCCTCCACTCGGACGTTTGCTTTGGTAGAGCACGCAAAGACTAGGGACTCTTATTTTGATATTTGATGTGCTGCTGAATGCTGCTGGCAAAGTATGAACAGAAATTACAGCTTTGAAAGAGGCGGTACCTTCTCACCACCGCCAGTCAGAGTTCACCCTCTCAACATGAGTATAGAAAGGTAGACACCTAATTGGCCACCGCAAGTTATACTGGTAATTTATTGGAACAAACTGACCTGTATTATGTTCAATTTGTGACGTTTAGGTTAGGATTGGCCTACGCAAAAACATAGGCTATTAAGGTAGCCTATAATCCTTCTATCCGGATGTGTTTTATTTATAGCTATTTTATATGTTGACATACTCTTTCACAATATAATATGCAAACAAACAGCAATTTAATGGTTGAATAAAAGAGGCATCTTTAATGTTAAGAGAGAGAGAGAGAGAAAGAGAGAGACATACACGTTAAAAGGTAAACATGGTACAGGGTAAATAGAAATTCCCATATCACAAAATAGCAAAATAGATTTGAGGAAAGTGATACCAGAGGAAAGTAACACTATTGGGTTCACAAAAACAACTAGATATGGAAAAATGCCTTTTGTTAAAAATAATACTAATCATACAAAATGTCAAAGAATTAACAAAAACATTTTAGTTCTGAATAGCTTGCAGTTTACACGATTGTACAAATAAATGTAACATTCTGTACTGTAGTCAGAAAACGTAATGTTTAAAGACATTCTAAAATGTACGATTAAAGTTACACATCCGATGCAATGAATTTGAAATTCATATTCAGACATAACTTTCTCTTCAACAAACCTATTTCAAGATCAGATACAGTGTTTGCTGCAGTCCATGATGAAGGTCCCATGTATATTTTGCTGACAGTCTCACAGAAGTTCACATTGGAAAAAATATTGAGGTTTTTGCAGTTGATATAACATTACGTTAATTAAAGTACAAAACCCATTTTATTTTATTTTTTCATAATACCAACACCCAACAGACTATTCCATGAAAATAAAGCACATAGAAACCATTGTAAATTAAAAATGTTAAAAGTTTGTTGAACCCTAAAGATAATATAGGAACCAACGTAATTACCAGCATAGACTTCACAAGCAGACTTCAGAATGCCAAGAGAACGTCACTTATTCCAATATATTATACATGTATTTCACTTAGCTTGTAGGCATTTTGTAGACAACTACTGTCAAACAGCATTAAAATATACTCCACATGGTTAATTTGACATCTTAGAACAATCTATAGAAATATTAAATTAGCCAACCAGACTTCAACCAGCCCTAAATACCATGAACATTGGTATTTAAGGCTCAAAGACAACACTCAATACAGTACTCATTCCCCCCACTAGGTGTCAGTAGACTCGCTAATAGAGCCTATTCAGCGACCCTATGACCCTGTTCAGCAGCATAGCAGTGGCTGCTCAGTTGTGGCCAGCTTTGGTCGTTTCCTTCCCAATCAAACACGGACAACCATCTGTTGGCTTGGACCAAGTGTTCGGCGGTTTTAATTCCCACTGAAACTTTGCTCATCAAAATCTAGGTGCACACTTGTAAGTCACTTTGGGTAAAAGCATACAAGGTGGTTTTTGAGATGTGTCTCCTCAGAATATAAAGCCAAAATTCAGAGTTGCTGTTACTGGTTCAACTACCACAGGCATTTGATAGTTGGCATGGCACCTTCACCAACACCAAATTAGGGCTTTATGTGAGGATCTTCACATCAATGGCAGAGAACTTTGTACTGGATATTTTATTGGACCCCGTTTTTTTGTAAATTTTTCTTTGAAAGACCACTTAACGGTTGTCTATCCTAGGAACACGGTTTCCTAGCAACGGCATTAACACTTGACCCCTTAAATAAATGGTGTGACAACTACCATACTGTATCGTGGAAAGTCATGGAAAATCAAACTGGAACAACTATTGTTTAAAGAAACCCCATGACCTAAGATCCAATATCCATCTCAACATGTAGGTCTGTGTGTTAACAGATCTACAGCAGAAAACGTATTTATCTGAAGGGTTAATGTTTCACTTGGCAAGCTAAATTTCCACAGACGACAAACAGAACTCTAGGGCAGCTTGTAAATAATTCTCCTAACTATCTCTTACTCTTACGTGAGATTATGCTTGGGAACATTCCCTTTGAAAATGTGGTGCAAAATTGGATCACCCCAAACAAGCCATTCTTCAGAAATAGGACTTGTGTTACCTCCACTGTCCTTAAGTATCACTTTAAGAACAAAATCTCAAGATGAACACTTAAACCACAATGCAAACCAAAAAAAAAAATACAAGTAAAAAAAAAAAAAAAAATAGTTAAGTCATGATTCTTTTTCCCTGCCAGAAAATAAAACGACAAGCAAACTCTTCAAGTGTAAAAGAAAGTTCTCAGAATCTATTTGTTGTGGCCTCACTCTGCAGCAGTAATACAACCACGAGAGACGGGCGAACGATCTCCGATGTTTACATTTACATTTAGTCATTTAGCAGACGCTCTTATCCAGAGCGACTTACAGTAAGTACAGGGACATTCCCCCGAGGCAAGTAGGGTGAAGTGCCTTGCCCAAGGACACAACGTCATGTGGCACAGCCGGGAATCGAACTGGCGACCTTCTGATTACTAGCCCGACTCCCTCACCGTTTAGCCACCTGACTCCCTATGTTGACGGTTCACAGGAAAGACTCGACGGCCTCCGGGGTGGACGTGCCTGGTCTGACGTCCACAGGGACGTGTGTGACGAGCGGGGAGGTCTCCTCTCCCTCCTGGGCGTTGGCCTGTGCCTCCACCCGGACCTCCGCCAGCTCCTGGGGGTCCTGCTGAAGCTTCTTCATCTCCTGCTGGTTGATGTGGTGGAGGATGCCGGCACCCAGAGCATCCCCCTCTACGTTCACCACGGTGGTGGTACGGTCCCTGCACACACACATTTACATTTTGTCATTTAGCAGACGCTCTTATCCACAGCGACTTGCAGTAAGTACAGGGACATTCCCCCCCCCGAGGCAAGTAGGGTGAAGTGCCTTGCCCAAGGACACAACGTCATTTGCAACGGCCGGGAATCGATCTGGCAACCTTCAGATTACTAGTCCGATTCCCTAACCGTTTAGCCATCTGACTCCTACTACACCCGCACACACACACACAAACACACACATACATACGCACACAAGCACAGACACACATACATGAAGACACACATATGGATAAACACCACAAAGCATAAAATGTTTTATTTTATTTAATTTTTTATCAAAGTTAAGTGAACATATGTCTTTTGAATTCTAATTTATATCTAATGACTAAAACGGCTTGTCGAATATACTTTCAGGACACGTATATGTTTCATGAAACATAATCAGTTGTCGTTTATAAATAGTTTACAAGTAACAAAATAACTTTGTAGATATGCTGCCTTGAATTAACTAGTAATATTTTTGGATGCATGTTAATAGTTTGCAGCATGTAACGGAATGTGTTTAGACCGAAATGAGTTGATGAGCGCGTGTGTGTCTGTGTGTGTGTGTGAACCAGACCAGGGTCAAACACATTGACACATGAGTTGGACTAACCCTGTACAACAAACCAACAGAAAATCCCAAAACCAAACCCAGATCTGGCACGTCGTCAGTGATTATGTTGACGTGCTACTTACACAATCCAGTCGACAGCGAGCATGAGAGACAGGTCATTGGTGGGCAAGCCGATGGCCTCCAGGATGATGGCGATGGTGATGATGCCTCCTGCTGGGATTCCTGCAGCGCCCACGCTGGACGCGGTGGCCGTCACGCTGTGGGGTCACCGTACACAACAGGCTCAAACACATCATTCTAGGGAGTTTTTCCTTGTCTTCCTTGAGGGTTTTGGTTGGTTGAGGGGCAGTTCTATGGGCGCATGTGAAGCCCTCTGTGACATGCTTGCGTGTAAAAAAAAGGGCTATACAAATACATTTGATTTGATTTGATCTTAAGCCAAAATCTTTTCCTATAAAGCCACGCCAAACTGCACCAACAATGTCCAAAAAACACAGATATAATATAATTCACCCCCAACCTTCCTCGAACAAACCATCCCCTTCCCCTGCACCCTCCCACTCACAGGATGGTGAAGATCTGTCCCGCGTTCAGCTCGTGGTTGTTGAGCTGGGCGATGAAGACGGCCGCCACACACTGGAAGATGGCCGCTCCGTCCATGTTGACGGTGGCTCCGATGGGGAGGATGAAGCGACTGATGCGCTTGTCCACGCCGTTGTTTTCCTCTACAGATTTCATCATGGAGGGCAGCGTCGCAGAGCTGGTGGGACACGGAGAGAGAAACTGTGCGTTGATGCGAGTGTAGCCGATTTGAATCGGTTAAATTCACTCCTCGAGAATAAATACAGTCCACTCGCACCAGCGAGAACATGTTTCTGATTTCGTAACCTCATCAACATGAAATAATAATTTAAAAAAACATTACTGTATCTATCTACACCCATACATGCGATACAACATTTTGCAATTCAACAGCTCTCACTTTCCTGATTCACTGCAGATAAATGTGGAATGCTACACTTCTTGGATAGCTCACGTGTCTGTCCTGGATTGAGTGGGGGTTCCGAGAATTTAGATTCAAATCGGCAGAAATCGGCCAAAGGTTTAGTTTGCAACATAGTTTTGAGACAGATTGTGAGGCTAAGCTTGTTGGCTACGTCCCCCTAATACAGCAAGGATGTAGAAAGCTGGAAACCAGGCCACATTAGTACTGTCGATACTGCCAGGTAGTTTCACTGTCCTGATACAATGACGTTCTAACTTGGGAGCCTAAAAGGCAGTGTACTTCACATGTTATTGCCGTCTAGGGTAATGTTGGCAAAGTAGGCTTCTCACAAATTTGATTTGATGTCAACTGCATCCTTCCTAGTAAACTCCTGATACAAAACAAGGTAATATTCATATTCATTTGAAATGTCCGTTTAAACTGGATATTATGCATTCCTGGGAGGGATCACCTGTGGTGTCCTGATGTCTAGGTGAGCTCAGACTACCTGGAGCAGGTGAGCTCAGACTACCTGGAGCAGGTGAGCTCAGACTACCTGGAGCAGGTGAGCTCAGACTGTACCTGGAGCAGGTGAGCTCAGACTGTACCTGGAGCAGGTGAGCTCAGACCGTACCTGGAGCAGGTGAGCTCAGACTGTACCTGGAGCAGGTGAGCTCAGACTGTACCTGGAGCAGGTGAGCTCAGACTGGACCTGGAGCAGGTGAGCTCAGACTACCTGGAGCAAGTGAGCTCAGACTGTACCTGGAGCAGGTGAGCTCAGACTGTACCTGGAGCAGGTGAGCTCAGACTGGACCTGGAGCAGGTGAGCTCAGACTACCTGGAGCAAGTGAGCTCAGACTGTACCTGGAGCAGGTGGCGAAGGCAGTGGTGAAGGGGGTGATGAGGCCAGACAGGAAGCTGAAGGGGTTTTGCCGGGTGAAACCAAAGTAGATGAGGGGCAAAACAATCCCCCCGTGGATGACGTGACCCAAGATGGAGGCAAAGATGTACTTTCCTAGACTGGTCACCAGAAGAACTACATTGTCCATCTCCACAATCTTGCTGCCAACCAGGAACATGATGCCAAAGGGAACGTACCTGTGTGACAGAAGACGAAGTCTCAAACACACAAGCATTCATGCACTACCTACCAAAGAAGATTCCTTGTATGTGTAACTCTACTTGGCAATAAACCGGATTCTGAACCGGAGTCACATGATCCGAGTCTTCACAGACCTCCACTTACCACATGATCCAGGACACCAGCACCATGGTGGCCTCGTTGAAGGCATTGAAGAAGCGAATGAGCTCCTCTCCCTCTTCTCCCAGCTTCCTGAGAGCCACCCCAAACACCATGGCAAACAGGACCAGACCCAGGATGTTCATTCCATCCGTGTCTGTGCCAACGGGAACCTGCCGTATCAAGAACATCAGAATAATACTTTCATAAATAAAATACTGAAACTCTGGACCTGCTGGACCTACAGTAAAAACACTTCGGAACGCGATTCTTAATCAGGTGACAAATTCAGATGATTTGGTGATTGATTTGGGGGATTGGTGTAAATGACAGTATTTTGTCATTATATTTGCTTCTATCACATATTCACATTCACATCAACAATGCAAAGAAAACGACACAACAAACAAATCTAGAGTAAAGGTTTGATTCAGTACCACCGTGTCCACAGGTGTGGAGCATTTAAACCGACAGAGCTAAATCAGACAGCCACGAATCATCACATTTCTCCAGAACGCATCGGCGACATTCCAGTTCTGTTCGGCGGCATTGAAACCCAGTGATGCACGGCCACAGTCAGGCTAGCCCGTGTCAGATTCTGTCGCCTAGGCGACCCCTAACAGAGCTGGGGGAAAGGAGCGGAAGCAGGCCCTGTCCTCCAGCTGTGTGGTTTGGCCGCTACGCTGCGAGAGATGCAGGAGGCCGATGAGGACCGGAGGGAACTGGACTTTTCCCAGCTTGAATCCCTCCTCCACCCTGATGGTTCTGGCAGCGGCTACCAGCAGCCTCCCTTACTGTGTATGTGACCTTTTGAACTTTCAACCATGGCCTCAACGTTCACAGATGTGATGAAGCTTGGAGCTATCCCACCAAGCTCTTGTTTGTAGCGTGGTGGACAGACAGAGTTACAGGTTCTTAGAACTAACGTCACACTCAGGCAAACAATCGCTCTGTTCTTGTGTGTGTTTGTGTGTGTCTTTCACAGACAGGACACTGTGACATGCCAAACCAGACCCTCTGTGATTGGCACTGACGCTGCCTTTGACAGTTTGTCCTTGCACCATACCAGCATTTCAAACGTTTACACAAACACAGCTTTCACCTTCGCCGGGCATTCTGACCTCCCAGCTGGCAACACCAAGAGCTGAATGAGGCTCAAAAGGTAGGGTTCAATTATGGAGATGAAGGGTGTTCAGCGAACCTTGGGTGCGTTTTTGTTATTTTGCTCTACTGAGTCTATTCTCTGTGTTTGTACTGTGGAGTGATAGACTTCGCCGATTGTTTACTCTCTCCCTCTCTCTCTCTCTCTCTCTCTCTCTCTCTCTCTCTCTCTCTCTCTCTCTCTCTCTCTCTCTCTCTCTCTCTCTCTCTCTGTCTCTCTCTCTCTGTCTCTCTCTCTCTCCCTCTCTTGCTCCCTCTCTCCCGTTCCATCTCTTCCTCTCTATCTCTTCCTCTCACTTTCTCTCTTTATATAGAGGTCCACTCAGTCCTGATGATCACCCAAGCAGAACGATGCCAGAAAGCCCAACTGGTGTTGCTGTATCGGAGCTATGTTTGACGTTCAACAAGTGGATCTCAAACAGAATGACAGACACAGATCTTACAGTATGTCCTGCAGAGTGATTACTTACTTCAAGTCTAGTACTGAGAGGCCATATACTCTTTTGTGCGTGTTAAATCAGTTTTACTCTTACGTTATATAAGTTGTAAAAATATAAAATGTAGAATAGCAACAACCCAACATCAAACCATTTCTACATCTACTAAAGTACTATTACTATTACCCCATTACTTGCTATTATTATTAACTTATATAAGTTAATCACTTGCATGCAGAATACTTTACCTTTTGGTAGAGAATGGTTCCATTGGTGTCATTTCCCACAGCGACCATCTTGTAATCGGTTGCATACTGCACAGGGAGACAAAACAGTTTGTTATCTAACATACTTTGCATGAAGTATGACATCTTGAGAGTTATATAATGTTAGAGGAGAACCAGGAAGTGGATTTGTTCATCAACGATTTGTGATCGTTCCCATTACATATGGTCTCATCTCCTTTTAGAAAACATCACATGCAAATGTGTGTTGATAAAGTATGTGTGTATTTCTCTTCCTGGCTGTTCCAGGAGACTAGACGTCTGGTTTTATTGATTCAGCTGGAAGGGCAGGAGTCTTCATGGAAGGGAAGCCATCTTAGAAACAAGACTGCTTTAGTAGATGACCTGGTAACCACCAACTCACACACACAATGATGTTCCCCCGAACTCTTGCTCTCTCTCTCTCTCTCTCTCTCTCTCTCTCTCTCTCTCTCTCTCTCTCTCTCTCTCTCTCACACACACACACACACACACACACACTATCTCTCACAAACACACACTCTCATACACTATCTCACACACACACTCTCATACACACTATCTCACACACTGATACGTACATATATATCCCAACAAATCTTATATTTATTTCCTCAAGCACAAGGAAGTGTGTCGAGCAAGCACAGTTCTTGCGATTTAGCAACAACTGGACTATTGAAGGAATTCTTTCCCATTTCTTCCAAAGGGCATACTAACTTATTTGCCTTAGATCTGAGGAACCCCTACCTTCACACATCTGTCAGAAAGACTATTACCATCAACTGAGGTGACAGGTTTACAAGGCAGACTTTGGGCCAGACAAAGGGCTACTAAGCTGGGACCAGATAGCTGGGAAGATAGCTTAGAAACTGTTGGCCCTGTCCTTAAGATAGACCCTACTCCTGAAACTTTCAGACGTTCAACCATTTCCTCCAAAGTACTGCGGAACACTTCACCTCTTACACCTTTAGACAAGGCCCCTGAGATGGAAAGAAAGAGAGGGATCGAGACCGAAAGAGGCCAGGATCGATTTGATCTTCACTAACATCTTCAGACAGGTGACACAGAACAGCCCTGGAGAGGCCTACGCGAGGAACGTCGGTTTGTGTAAGCCTCGCTGCTCCTCTCTTTTCTCCCTTTAATCCCAGTTTGAACCGCGGCCAGTTAACGGCCCCTCGGAGCGCTGGATGAAACTTCTCCCGCTGCACACGGTGCCCCTCCTCCAGCGGGAGTCATACTTGTGTACTCTGAGATAAGACACTCTCCACTTTTTTCTGTGTGATAGTCGTTACTAACTGGGTTGACCTGTGTTTGCCCTGTGTTTACGTGCCTGCGTGTGTGTCCTATTCTAGTGCCTAAATCAGCCGGCCAGGCCCAGTCGGCCACTGGACTGCATCAAAGAGAAGAGTGGCAACGACGGTTGCTATGCCGGTTGGAGTGGAATGGCTTCTCCATGGAAACGGTTCGGCATGGGACGCACAGAAGAGTTCTAATGAATGAAAGGACGGGTGGGTTCTTCATCCAGCCAGCCTCTTCATTAACAATGTCACGATGTTCTGAACGCTAAGGCTTACACTAATACTGGTTATAAATGAGGAGGTGTGTGTGTGCATGTGATCGAGTCTCTAAAGTGATGAACTGAACTAGTCAGTAGTAGTTCAGATATATGAAGGGAAGTTAAGAGGTGTCGTGAAAGATAAAAAAGAGAGAGAGGACTTACGGAGCGGAAGGCCGCTGCCACCAGGTTAGCTGGAAACAAATTCCTGAACGGGGAAATTAGAAAAACAGCCAACATCATACATCATACAATGCCCCGGTGAAACGAAAAACTAAAGACTGTAACATAAACATGCAAAACACACAGACAGGTCATCATTTTTATGCCCATTTCTTCTTTTTCTTGGATCACACACATTGAGGAGTGGAGTGAACCGGTGGGAAGTGCAGCCGCCCAGCCCGGTGTCTCTAACCCTCTTCTACGTAGGCTACATTATTAACAGAAGTAGGGCCTACGATGCCCTGGTCACACTAAACCAACACGTAGCTGTTTGCATGCCAACACTTCCTGATGTCAGCTTGGATATTGTTAGGAAACTCCAGAGTGAACCATTCCTTTGGGCTTGGTCTGTCTCCCAACCCGCCCCCGCGCACACACTCGTCAAACTCTTTTTTCCTTCTCCATGCTGTCCTCAACCCCACCCCCCCCCCTCCCCCCCACCCCCTCACATGACACGGGACAGAATCCGGATTAGCGCAAGCAAAAGGAGCCGGCTAGTCAGGCCAACTGACATTGTTTTCACAAGGCCTCCTCTGGCTTGCCTCGCTGCACTGAGAGCTGATTTTAAAGTGGCTGTAAAGCAGTTCATCACACCACAGAAAAATGTGTTGTTAACTACACATCCAAATTCGAATGAAAAAAACCCCACAGAGAAGTAGGTGTTAAATCAGACTTTGAAATCATAAGAAAATCTGCAGTCTTCTCTGCAGAAAATCTGCAGTCTTCTTTGCATGATACTGGGGGGCGTGTCGCCTGAAGGAGCTGAAGCTCCGACCCCTCGAATTTATTGAATTTAGCAACAACAGCAACAACTTACTAGCTAAATCAATTACAGAGATCAGAACAGACCTACCTGCAGTCTCTCTGAATGTTTTATGTGTTAATTACTTAACTGTGTTAATTACTGTCTTTGCATGGTACCAGCTGAGTAACAGAATGCATGTTATATAAACCATCTGGGATTTGACGTAGACAGGTGGCTGTGACGTAGATAGGTTGGGTTATGCCCTGCCTAAACAAAACCTGAGCTGAAAACGGGTGAGAAACTGTTCAACGGTCTAACTCCACATTTCAGTGCGATACAGTTTTAGAGCTTTTAAGCACATGCTTTCAGCATGTGCATTGCACGTAGCCTATATAATGTACTGAGAAGCAAGGAATTTGATTTACTGCACCTTACATTTTTAAGAGTGTAGCTTTATGTAACTAAATTATCCATTTAAAGAAAGTCGGGTGAGACACTTTCATTTAAAAAGTGATACGTTTCACTTCGGAACGATTGCATTTATTTTACTTCACAGACTATAAAGAAAGGATTTGTATGTACCCATTCACAAACTAGTGACTGGAAATTGGTTGGGTAGATGGTAAGAAAGTTGAGTAAGAATTAGGTAAGAGCAACGTTCTGTTGTTTGGAGGGGTGTGGGCTTGATCAGAACCCGTCAAAGTGTGTCTGGGGCGATGAAGTCTGGCTTTTAAGAAGTGTTTGCTCTTGTGCGCATGAGTTGACGACACAGAAGTGCACCATCTGTGCGTCTAAATCAAGGAGTATGGCTTGGCTACCGTTTGTGGAAGTTCTCTTTCTAACATTAAGACTGTGTAAACAGCTGAGCTGTCTCTCTGCCGAGCAGACTAGCTATAGCTACCGCTCAATGACAGACTGAGAACCTTTTCTTCCGATGTTAGATGGTAAAGGTTGTCACAATTTAAGGCCATTTACAGAAGGAGGAATCTGCATTATTGTTGGTTTTAGGGCCTTTTCGTATTTGTCGTTCCTTGTCCAGCTGAAACACTGCAAAGGATATTAGCTAACTTAAAAAGATTAAATTAAAACTTTTGTTCAAGATTTTTTTTGTTCAAATAAGGCATATTTGGGATTCTGTTGAACAAACGGTTTACGATTTAATATGGCCAAGGAGACAGTATACGTTCCCGCCATTTGCACAATCCTGCATTAAGTAGATTGAAGGCACCTTTTGTTGGGTGACTGAATGCATTGCCAGGGATAGTGGACTGGGCATGCGTCGAGGCGCTCGTGTGTGTAACCTAACCTATAACCGGTTTGCGCCTGAGGAAAATAGTGGGACATGCATCTCTCTGTCTCCTGACCATGTTTTATTTCGTGAAACGTTATTCAACCCCCCCAAAATAGAAACGAATGTGAAATAGTATGAAGAATAATTGTAGTTTACCTTGCAAGATCAAGAAAGGAATCGGCCGTTTCTTTGCTGTTAGTGACACTTTCCAAACCCAGGTTGTTGGTGTTCAGAGCTCCTGCACCGACTCCGGGTTTGATTATGAACGCCAGAGAAACACCGATTCCCGATGCAATAAGGGTGGTAACCAAGAAGTAGGTAACTGCAATTCCCCCTAGCTTCCCTAAGGAGCGAGTGTCTAAACTGGCAGCGCCTGAAATGAGACTGCATACAACCAGGGGCAGGATGATCATTTTCAGCATCCTTAGAAGCATCTCTCCGGGAAAGGCGAAATAAGTCATTTGCGCCCGGGTTAGATTCATATTTCTGACCATCATTCCAAGACCTACGCCAACCAGTACCCCGGACACCGTCATTATCACTAACAAATTTATATTCAAAAACATCAACAACTTGTCTTTAAAGCTTTTCTTTTCTCTCTTCTCCAAGATTCTGTCGGTGGAGACCGAGTTGGCCATTGCGTGCCCGTTAATTTCGCTCTTCTCCATGTCGGTGGTAAATGATTGTAGTCTAGAAATATGAATAACGGTCCGGTGAATTGTCCGCTCTCTAGAACAGCGTGGGTGCGCACACGCTCAAATGTCTAGGCAACGCGAAATGCTGCTGCAAGGATTGTCCGTGCTGTCAAAGGCAACGTGTTTCTCCACCAATGGAGAAAGAGAAAAAATTGCAGGGCATGCGCACTTTCCCCAATACTAAATATTAACACCAAATGATGCAACAGCGGGAGACATTGCTAAGATCTGCAACAGCCTATAAGGGACAATAGTGTCTGATATAAGCCATATAGGCCAATGAGAACATTGCGTTTTGATGATTGGTGTAGCATTTAGACTATACATTACTGCCGTGTAGAGATGAGCTAATATTAATCTCAAGTCAGTCACTTATCCTATTTTGAAATATATTTGGTTACAGAGCTGTAGGCCTAGCACTAGTCTTGCCTGCCAATTTGTGATACAAAGTGATCTTATAGCTCTCGAGTGGCATTTTCTCATAACTGTCTGCTTTATAAACTTGTGGAGACGTCACTGAAATACCTCCCAAAATAACATCGCAGCTGCTGAATTGGAAACGGATTTACTCCCCATGCACCCCGTCGCCATAGGCCACATTTAAACATGTTTGTCCTAGAATAGTTTAGGAGACATAGCCTACTGTGAAAGAAGGAACGAGAGGAATGATAGCTACGGGCAAGTTGTTGGCAAACACAATTTTCCTTGTCTTCCTTGAGGGTCTAAGTTGGTTTAGGGGCAGTTCTATGGGCGTATGTGAAGCCCTCTGTGACATGCTTGCGTGTAAAAAGGGTTTACAAAATGTTTTTGATTTGAAACACTATTTCGCTAGAGGGCACTATTAAAACGTAATGAGGCAACTGTACAGTTACTTCAACGACAGATGCCTGTTGACTGGAGAGAGAAAAAAATTGTTTTGTGAACATATTGTTTGTCAGTCAAAACTCTATAAACATTTCAGATCAAGAGTTTAAATTGAAAATGGACAGCATCGAGAGACAGACCGGGGGCATGTGTCCAAATTAAGGATTTTGAAGGTGTATGTGGCCTGTTCTTTTTTAAGCATGATTTTATATTTTCGAACTCATTGTCTCAGGAACTCTGGTGCCAAGTATTATTACTTTGACAGAAAACTTATATTTTTGATTGGCCGGTTGCAGTTCGTAGATTTGGACACTGGATGGTACTGTTTTCAAAAGAACCCCAGGGTATCGAAATGCGTTACCCCGCCAAGATTGGTTTTCCACCCAAACAGCGAAAAAAGACACGTTTCCTACAGAAGTCGGCAATATTCAAAATTAAAACTCTGACAAATATAAAATGATCTATTGAAATAAAAAACTGTAGGTGTTTGTGTTAAAAAAGACAAATAAAAAAGACAAACATAAGCTCTGTTATCCCATTTTCAAAATATAATTAGGCCTACAGTCATGAAATATGCATTTTACTTACATTTCACTCACAATACAACATTCTACGGATAAAAGTCGTTACAAATTTAGTTTTGAGTCAAAGGACTTATGATAGTACCTCAGTGGTAGGCTACTAGCACGAGGGGCGAAAGGGGGAACCAATCCCAATGAGGAAGCAGTTCGATACAACACCGTAAACAGTTTTTTTCATGAGGTAGAAGGTACTAAGGAAAGTCCACACAATCAACTTAATAAAACACGGGCACACCGGCCTGATACAACAGTCAGTTTGATATGCACAGACGGTCAAAGTTCTCTTGTTTATACAACCACACAAACAATTCTCTCTTTCGTTTTGTGTATCTCTTTCCCTCCCAAGCACACATAAGGTAAACGCAACTTTTGAGGAATGTGCACATTGAGCCTCCAGATTGTCACGGCGGCAACAAAGTGTCCCTTTAAATACAGCCTGCGAGGAAACTTTTCCCTGACGATTCTATTGGCCGCCAATCTCACGTAGGCGGGGCACGACGCCTTGAGTCGGGCTGTGAGTCACAGCACGACACGTCAATCAAACGGAATGTCTTGTACTTCTCTGCTGTTAGCTTTCCAAACTGCCTGCTTGTTCTATGACTTCGCAGATGTACAGTGACATTGAATTGAGCGATATATTTCCAGTTTTAGTTCAGGAAATGTCAGCAGTTATCTAGTCAGGTTGGTTATTTAAAGTACAGCAGGTGGTCTTCACCGCAATATTATGAGACACGAGTTGTCTCACTCCTGTTGTTAGTAGTCAATGGTAAACAGTTTTTCTTTTTGAAGGTTTATCACCGTATCCACCATAGAAGGTGAGTGACTCGGTTTCTTAAAATATCCCGCCGTTCATATCACTTCAGAGACCATGTTTTGGTGCGGGTCAGTCTGTTCTTGTGTGAATGTGTGCGCGCTATCGCGAGCGCATGCGTTGCTCTCTTTCCCTCAACGTGAAAGAGATGCGTGAGCTTTTCGTGTCAAGCAATAACAACTTGATATGAGAACATTGCATGTTTTTAAATGTTTTGATTTATTGTTTCAATGCTGACGCATGGAGCTAAAACGGCTCGCACCATGAAGCTGCATGTTGTGTGTTATTCTTTCCATTTGCAGCGACCAACGAAACCGTTATATAACCGAGTTCTTTAAGTCCGCAGAGACCATCTATGTGTGACAGCCATTTGCTTGTTCTGTTGACACGGTATCTGACCCTCCATTGCCCCAACAAAGATTCTATATCTCCATCTGCAACCAATTTACTGTCCTGGTATTAACTTTCAGTAGTCATACCACTCTTAGGGCGGTGTATAGTGTGTTTTGAGTATGTGTGTGTTGTGTGTGTGTGTGTGTGTGATAGAGGTGTTAAATCTCTCTTGCCTGAATGGGTCTGTTATCAGGCAGTCAAGGCCATAGACTTGTCAATGGAGGATTACAGTGATTCTAATTTAGCAGCTAATCCAGATTAAGGTGCTGTTTGTTCCTCAGTGTTCCCTGCAGCGTGCACAGGACAGCGGTCAGCAGCATGTTGGCACCCATGACCACCCATCACATCCCCGGGCTGAGCGTGGCCAACTGATAGATTCCCTACACGCGTATCCAGGAATAGAAATAATAACACATTTGTTTAGATGTTTTTAATCCCGAAAAGCGAAACAAGGGGGAAGATTCGAACCCACGATCTCTTGATCTGCTGTTATATGCTCTCCCACTAAGCTATAGCTGCATCTCTGCCCCTTCCCCATGCAGTGAGTGTGGTGTGTCTGAGATCAGTGTGGTCATGCTGAGCCCAATGACCCTACAGCATTCTGCCTCTGACCTGCTTGTGACCACTAACAGGAAACACCTATACTACAGACTGACACACTTCACTGCCCAGTGTGTGTGTGAGTCTCTCTCGCTTTGTCACCCCCCCCCCCCACACACACACACACACACACACACACACACACACACACACAGTACACATTGTTGCACCACATCAAAGATGAAATAAGTGCAGTATGGAACAGTGTGCGCCAAATGCATCCAACTGACATTATTTGAATGCACATGGATTCATTACTGGAATGGAATAGATTGTTATTGTGGTGAATGCATTGAGACAGTAACTAGATTGTGTTGTGTATAGTAGGGCCATTTAGAAGAATTTGTTGGTCTATCCAGTCCCTATCGTGGACCATCATAGACAACTGCAATGACCAACACACACACACACACACGCAGGGATTGGATGTCAGAGTAGCAATGTGTGCAAGGAAAAGGTCTCCCTACCGTAGCAGATCAGCATTAATATTGCATAGGCCCACCTTCGAGGAGAGGGGAGGGCCCATGAATGAAAACACACACCGATTCAAATAGCATAATGGACATGTTGGACATTGTTTTAGAGGGATAAATCTATTAACAAAATAGTGTCCAAGTGTGCCCATGGCCGAGTTTTACAGTCCGTTGCAAATTGTGCTTTGCTGAAATGTGATGAACAGTGAACTTAAAGGAGCTGTTCATTATACCTTGATGATAAAAATAACAAAATATATATATATATATATATATATATATATATATATATATATATCAGACGAGCACTCAATGTAGATAAGTAGAATCCCAACCACTTTTACTAGCCACTTGGAGTCAATGTTGAAGTGAGGTCTTCCAGCCTTGGTCTGAGGAGGTGAAGCAGCCCAGAGGGAAGATAGAAGGGCAGCCCTAAATGGGACGTTCAGCACATACAGCTGTCATTAAGTTGTTGGTACTAGTAAACTGTATTTTAGCTTGGCGGGGGCCCAAAATAATGGCTGATGTCTGAATCAAACTGTGAACAGCAGCAACTTCTCACACGTGTATGTGCGTGAGTGGTAGTGTGTGTTAAGTGTGTGTTTGGCCAAACGACCAGGGCTTGTTGTACCACGTCTAACAGGGTTTTTACAACTGCTCTTGCACTGGGTTTCCTGTCTCAACATCCATACTGACCCTGCCATTGTTACTCCTCTGCTCTGTAAAAGTAGACAGCTTGGGGGATTCCTGATGACTAAGCAGACTGAAATGCTGGTAACATCTGCACTGCCAATGCAAGGAAAACGGGCCTAAGATGTAGCCTAGTTTACTCCAACTTGGTTTGTTGTACACTCTTAAAATATTTATATTGCTTGAAAGTACAGACTAAGAGCCATGTCAAACATGTGGTGCTGTGTTCGGTAGCCTGACAATCTTTTGGATTTGGTTACTTCGTAACAAGGACGAGACACCTCGTGTGGTGCGGGGAAATGTAATCTATAGCACTATACTGTACATATTTGGACAGTACATTTTAGGGCATGTTGTTACACAATGCACCTACTGTTTGCATAGGTGTTTTACCAGCTGTGTGTTTGTGTATGAGTGTGTGTTTGTGTATGAGTGTGTGTTTGTGCGCTTGTGGGTGGAGAGAATGGATAGCTCACAGGGGCCCTTGGCTGGGTTATTGTACTGCGGATTGTTCTGTTCAATAATTCATCTGAGGGACAGAGTATGTGTCCCTGAGGCCTGCTAGTGAGCAGAGAGCCTTAGATCTGCTGGACCTGTGTGTGTGTGTGTGATGTTGTGCAGTGTAAAAGTCCTCGGGCCTGTGCTGTTCTCATCTATCTTTGCATGTCTGTGTCATGGGTCCCTTTCTTCCCCCTCCTCTGAGAGGTTGTCCACCTCTCCCCTTCTCGCCTCGCCTCCGTATAGGCGATGAGGGACGGGAGACTGACCACAGGGCTGGCTTTGGCCAGGGTCAAGGGTCAATGCCTCCTTCTCTAAGTAGCTCTTTATTGGCCACTTTGCACTTGTCATCATAAACCCCAATTACAACATTTGCCTATCACTCCCTTTCACATTTGAAAATATCTGTTGGTGATTTTTGGGTGTGTGGGAGGGGGGTGGGGGGCAGTATAAAAAGTACCACACTGCAAATCTAGCAGGAAGTGAACACCCTATTGGCCCACAAACCTAGTGTCGATGAAGTATCCATGCTTTGTGCCCGAATAGCGTGGCTCTGTGTGTGTGTGTGTGTTGAGGTAGGAACACACAGTTTGTGGTCACACACCTGCTGTATTAGATGTACTTTGCTCTGTATGTCCTCCTGTCGGGCTTTCACACACCTGCTTCCTACACCAACACTCAAACATCAAATAAGCTAACGTTTCCGTGTCAACAAGTTTATTCACAAAGTTTTCTTGACTCGTTTGTTTGGATACTAAGAAATCCATGACTCGCTGTACGTTTTGTACACTTCATTACGTTTAGTATTTCATAGTTTAGAGACAGAGATTTTTGAATCTTGAAAAGGCTACTGTTTTAGACAGACACTGTGCTCTATTATGACCAAATATGTATAATTTTACAAAGTGAATGTGGACAAAAGACTGGGTGTTTGTCCAGATGACTAGGGAGGGGGGGGCTGTGGGGGTGGGAGGGGTTTGGAGGGATGGGGGGAGTCAAGGGTGGGTACACCACACTGTGGGGTGCACTGATTTGGGGTTGGAAGGGGGGGCACAAGAAAGGAAGGGGGGGGGGTTGTGGATTATAATTCTGATGGCCGCTGTGTGTGTGTGTGTGTGCCTGTGAGCCTGTGTGTGCCTGCCTGCCTGTGTGTGTTCTTTTGTTGAACTCCTGGTTGCTGAGCAGTAGGAAGGGAGGCACGGGGAGCAGCTGTAAGGAGCGAAGCAGCCGTTCACTTCCTGTCTGCCAGAGCAGCCCTGAGGCCTCGGCAGAGATGGAGGGAGGAGAAGGAGGAGAAGCACTGAGAGAGGGGGGGAGAGAGAGAGACAGAGAGAGAGGGGGGAGAGAGAGAAAAAAGAGAGCAAGCAGAGAGAGAGAGAAACGCATGGACCAATGAGAGGAGGGCAAGTCAGAATGACAGAATATGGAGGAGGTAGAGAGGATGTAGAAAGGAGGTAGATGGAGGGAGAGAAGAAGAGTGAGAGAGGGGAGGGAGGGAAGAGAGGGAAAGAGAGAGTGAAACTGTGTCACTGAGAGTTATTGGCTAGCAGGAAGGTACTGAGTCAGCAAGTGTGGGAGGAGAAGGAGGAGGAGGGGAGAGGATGAGGAGGGAAGGAGGAGGGTAGGGGAGAGGAGGAGGAGGGGAAGGGGAGAGGAGGGGAGGAGGAGAGAGGATAGTTTTATTTAGTTGCTCACTCCTGAAGTTGTTATGACCACACGAGAGAGACACAGAGACAGACAGAGACACACAGAGAGAGACAGAGAGAGACACAGACAAAGAGAGAGAGAGAGAGAGAGAGAGAGAGAGAGAGAGACAGAGAGAGAGACAGGTGGGACTGTTGAAGTAGTGATCAAGGAGGAAGGGGGCAGCTGTGGTGAGGGGTGGGCCATGTGGGCAGTGTATAAACACCACAGGGAGATCCCTACCACTGAGAACAACACACTCATGTACAAGAACACACACCATACACACACGCGCGCACACACCATACACACACACACACCTCAAACACACACACACATTCATAGAGGCACTCCTGTGCTCCAGTTCTGGGCAGTTACTGCTGCCTTAGTGGATTGTGGTTAGCTCCTGAAAGAGGGCCCCTTGTGTGTGTGTGTGTGTGTGTGTGTGTGTGTGTGTGTGTGTGTGTGTGTGTGTGTGTGTGTGTGTGTGTGTAAGAGAGTGTCTTTGTGGTAAGAAATAGAGTTATGTTCTCACAGTGGCACACACAACAACGCTCAGGACGATAATAAGGTCCACTGCAATCTGAGTACAGTAAATAAATATGTAAAATAAATTAAAAAAAATATTTCAACAATCCTAATATGATTTCATATTTGGACGGTGACAGCCATGGCAACTGTGACATTCTAATAATCTAGACACCAAATCAGCCTGAGACAGTCGGGAAATAACTGGTGTTTGCTTCCCCCTGGAGCTGTGTTTCTGGCAGTGAGGGGAGGTGGGGTATGAATTAGACTGCTCCATGATTAATTATCCTGTTGCCCTGGATTCTGAGCCTGGCCCCTCCTCTCTGACACCAGCCTCCGGTGCTGGAGAGCACAAACACCCTGCCTTTCCGCCACCTCAGACTCGAAAGCCACCGTGTGCCAAGTCACAAACAATGATCTGAAGCGCTAAACCAAAACACGCACTGACAAATAAGCTTCCTTTGAAACTTTTTCCAACAAGTTTCCAATCTCCTCCTACATTTCCAAAGTTTCTTTGTTGTGTCTTTGTCATGATTTGCTAGAAAAACTCGAAATAAAACTTATCTTAGGATTCTATCTTATGTCTAGAAAATGTATCTTATGTCTAGAAAATGTATTTAAATGACCTTGCTGACAACGGCACATTTTTATCAGACCCTGTCACAAATGCTCTTCTATTAATGTAATTAAGAGAACGACTGAATACAGTCACATGCATGGTGGAAAAATGTGTCTTGCAGACTTAGATTCTCCTGTCTGAGAGTTACACACACACACACACACGTGTTTGTGTCCTAACCCACTAGGATGTTGCGAATGTGCTGCCCTCATTGGAATGTGCTTCCCTCGCAGGTCCGCCCCAGCGTGGGAGAGAAGGGGCAGACTGGAGGGAGCACACAGAGATGGACTGCATGTTGAGAAGCACACAGAGTAGATGGAGAACCTGTTAGTGACGAGAAGGTAATGGGAGAGAGACATAGAGAGAGACAGAGAGAGAGAGAGGTAGAGAGTGAGAGTGAGGGAGGAAGAAATTGGGTTGGTGTCCAGATGGCGGCTGGAGTATATGGAGGGAAAAAATGGATGAGGGAAGGCAGAAAGGAGAGAGGGATCCTGTTGGAGGGACAATGATAGAAACATACCGTGGAGGGGGAGAGAGAGCCCAGGGGGAAGCTGGAAGAGGGGGTGGGTGTGTGAGGGGAGGGGTGGGGTGGGGAGGGGTGAAAAGGATGGAGGAGGGGTATGTGCAGCGACTGTGGGAGAGAGGGCAGCTGGCTAATTGTTTACACCAAGCCTCTCTCTCTCTCTCCCCCATTCTCCCTCTCTCCCATCTCTCTCTGTATCTGTCTGGGAGTCATGCCACTCCTGTCCAGCATCTAGCAGCGTCCACTGGTGACAAGCTCTCAGACACAAACTCAAAGACAAACTTTATAAATAAATAAATGGTCAAACTGCTCTGGACAGTGTGCAAAAGGACCACCATACTGATTTCTCAAGTTTTGAATATTGACTGAGAAGTGGATTCTTCTGTGTTTGCACTGTTGTTCTTTCAGTTTCATTGACGGAATTTGTTCGGCGTTTCTTTAATTGGCACATTCCCACTCCACACACTCAAACTGACACATGCAAACACACACTCACACACACACACACACAGTTACAGCACCACAAGTGAAGTTGAGTCAGTCACGTTAGAAATAGCCAGGACTGTAAACCTTGAAGCATGTGACAGGAGGGTGACTAAGAGTGGACTTTTTAAGAATATTTACGTATTTGTCTGAGAGTGTGCATGTGAACATGTGGACCCATGCAGCTCTTCTGCGTTTGGGAGGAGATGGAGTGGAGGAGTGGAGCAGAGCCGGACCACATGGAGGAATGATAGAGAGAACAAGGAGATGGAGAGAAGGAGTGGAACGAAAACCAGCAGCGAACAGAGGGGGAGAGGGAGGTTCTTTCTGGATCAATCCGTTAAAATGGGAGGGAGGGAGAGAGGGAGGGAGGATAGAGGGAGGGAGGGAGGGAGGGAGAGAGGGAGGGAGGGGAGCCCACAGTCGGCTCTGCCTCGACCCTGCCCTCGCTGTTCACTGAGCCATTTCCTGTTTTTACCCTGAAATCTTTATTTAGAGCCGTCCGTCTCCACTACAGACCGCCGGCCGCGCATTCGTGTATCCAGAGCGGCTGCTGCCATGGTGACACACACACGACTATTAATCGCACGGAACTGTTATTCCAGGATACCTCATGATGCGAATGAGGCATGTTACAGGAATACCAGTAATTACTCTATGTTAACAGGTCATTATTGTGTCATTTAGTAACTGCTATGCAGTTGGTTATTGACTAACTTGCGCCTTGATGACAGTGATTAATAACCATTTTTACTGTGAGACTCAAGACTCCTCAGAACACAATGCCTTTGCGCACTTCTACTGTGTGTGTGTGTGTGTGTGTGCCTGTGTGTGTGTGTGTGCTTGTGTGTGTGACTGTAACCCCAAAGGGTGGTAACAGAGGGCACAAACTGTTCCAAGATGCCATTTGTTCGGGCACTCCCTTCATTAGCGTAGTGCTACCGTACGGTTTTGTTTGAGTGTACTGGACTTGCTGGTACCATCTGCTGCCTGTGGCTCTGGTTAGCTGGCAGGGTGCAAGGTTAACGATCATCACTTTGTGGACCAGCTGTGAGGAACACCACCGTCATGCAAACAGTCCGTAGCAGAGACCCAGCGTTGTGGTGGAGCACCGTAAACCCTGTACCGTTATGGTGTACTCTGTGTGTGAGTAGGGAGTCAGATGGCTGGGCGGTGAGGGAGTCGGGCTAGTAATCAGAAGGTTGCCGGATCGATTTCCCGCCGTGCCAAATGACGTTGTGTCCTTGGGCAAGGCACTTCACCTTACTTGCCTCGGGGGGAATGTCCCTGTACTTACTGTAAGTCGCTCTGGATAAGAGTGTCTGCTAAATGACTAAAATGACTAAATGTGAGTAATAACCTTGTCTGAGGGCTTTCTCCTGACCGGTGGTACTGTCAGGGAGCTCTTTCCCTGGTCACATCCAAGGGAAACGCTAGTCTGAAAGGTTTCCACGTCACTTTTGGCTCACTCGGAACCTTGATGGAGATGTTTCTAGAAAGGTACCAGGTACCATAAGAATGTATGGAAGTTAGGGAATACCGTTTGAACTATGCACTTCTATTTCTAGATTATTTTTTGCAGTTTTTTTTTTATATGCGCATTTTATTTGCATGTCGCTTTGGATAGAACTGTCTGCTCACCATTTACAAATGTAAACAAAATTGTTAAATAATGGGTAAATGTTTGGAATGCCTGGTTTGCACTAAGATTGTCAAACGGCCCGGATACAACAACATATTCAAAAGTACATTTTGCTCCTGGGAAACCAGAATTCCATGGACCTAGAGGGTTTCAGACTGCAAAACTTTCATTTTCAATATCGTTGCTTCGTAGCAACCTAATGTGCAAAAGAAACATAGCCTAACTGAACCAAACATATCTCGATAACAGTTATATATATTGTAATGAGAAGTGTGTGCCTGTAACTAAAGTGCTTAGTGTCCCAGTGCGCGCGCGTGTGTTTGTGTGCGTGTGTGTGTCCGACTTGGCGCTCGTTCGTGAGTGCGATATGGAAGGTGGGTGGACTCGTGATTTGACCGGACGCAAGCACCGAGTGTGCCTACGTGTGTGTAGGGGGCGGGGCTCGAGGAGGCCACACTGTAATCGGTGTGTTGGGCTCGCGGCGTAAAGTCAGCCTTCACTTTACGTCATTCCTTTTCAGGGGCAGCTGCGGGTCCATTGGTGGACGTTGCTCAGCTTTTTATATCACTGGTGTGCAATTTTCTCCCACCTCCTATCCTCGCCATTGTATCACTGCCAGTCTCCGCTCTCGTACAGACGATAAGAATGTGGTTTTCGTGAGAAGCAGGACAAACGGTGTAGCCTAATCATAATTATCTGACACTTTGGCGCTGTTTGGGATATCGATATACCAATGCTTTATTTTCAAGTTCCGGAGTACCTAGACGTGGTAAGTTTGGCTTTTGACGCAAAGAAACGAAAGGAATGCAAGTCGAGAATAGATTCTTGAACACAAGTGTAGAGTTATCTAATGCTTACGCTCTTTCAGTCGAAGTAGCCATACGATCTAGAGTTAAACTGTTTCATTTCGCTTAGGAGCATGTTAGCCTACCTACCTAGCTGCATAGGCTACAACCATCTCGAGTCTTCAAGTTGTCGCTGCATGTCGCAAACAGAATTTGTCGTAGATTAATCTGGTGACCTTCTTGTCACGGTTATCGCAAGTATCTGTACCTTTTAGGATACATAGTGGCAAATGGTAGGCTAGTGTATTAAAAGCTTATAAGATTAGCCTATTTAACATTAACATTTGGCTATAGTAATGTTGTGGGATCTGAAAAGTATTAAACTAAGCATAGCAAATACACGCAAACTCAATGTTTGATCGGATATAATTTACGCAATTCAATGTCTTTTTCGTGGCCTCTATGATTGTGTTTTATTGTAGAAAATAGTTGTGGGAGATGCGAACGGTCCCTGTCAGTGGCACTTCAATGGGTTGTTGTGTAACGTGTTGCACCACATGAAAGCAGGGCGAGAGGTGTCGAAGCCACTTTAAAACTAGGACTTTGACAGCAGACTATTGTTGTATTATTTAACTTACCGATACATTAGTGACCTTGCTTTCCATAGGCAACTTATTGTCATGTATTGTTTATCCAAACTATAGACTGTTGCAGGTGTATAACACGTTGAAAAGATTGGCGTGAGGCCATTCGTTCCTGTCATCGCTGATTTTTAGACTTGTCTCCAAACCAAACCGTTAAGGGCAGGCCAGTTTCATGAAAGGCTGTCGAAAGACAGTCACGTACTTTGCTCTCGAGCGTTAAAAATGCCTTAAGTAATATTTGTATTTATTTAGGCTATATCTGTTTTGGCTTCTGACATTGGTTGTGGAGAGTAGGTTATAGTTAAGTAACCATGTAGGGTTAGTCTACCTGAAAGGCTAATCACATAGCGATTATTGTGTCTGAGTTCACTAACTCATTCTGTCTCTTTCAATGGTCGTTTCAAGGTTCGTTCTTCAGATACTGTACCGACTGAACATTGACAAAATCGTTCAAGTAATACTGCTGGCACTGAAATCTCCGTGTTCAGTGTGTGAGGAGGGGACGGGGAGAGTGGCGTGCTCAACTGCGTGTAGACGTGTGTCTGGTGACCTAGATCTCATATATTTCCCCCTTTTGTCTTCGTCTTTTTTAATTTTGGAAAGTGTGCGTAGTGTGTCCGGGAAGAATGAGTTGGTAAGAGACAGTGCGTTCAACAAGCACGCTTTGCGGCGGTAATGTGACGATAATCATTGTCGAGACAGTCCAAAGAACACAGGCTGCACAAACCTGTAAGACTAGAAGAGTCTAATTTAATTTGTTTACTTACAGTTTGACACATTTAAAGAATCTTCTCCAGGTTTTGACTTAGCTTGTTATGAGATGACTTCCTGTCAATGCAACTTAAAACACAGGTCATGAAACCTGGCAATTCATCATTTTTTACCTGCACACACATGTTGAAACATTGCTGGCCAAAGGGAGCATTTCAGGGAGTAAAGGGAGCAAATTTTAATTATGTATCTAAAAAAAGAAAAAGAAAAAACTAAGATATTTGTTTAACTAATAGTTCAGTCCTGCAAAACCATTGTTTGATAATCTGGCAAGCAAGCAATGGAGTTATGTAATATAGATCTGTATTGCTGCTGAGTATTTTTTTATTGTAGTCCAAGACCCTCTGACCTCATAAGTATCATGTGAGTTCTGTGTGCATTATGTGATTAATCTCCCAGTGAGTTCTACTACTGTTTTCTGAGGTGTGTGTGTGTGTGTGTAGTTTCTGTCTTCCATTTCAGAAAGCACAGACGAAGAGGTTTTTTCCAGACATGGAATGCGTTCTGGACAGAGAACAAGTGATTTGACCCTGTGATTGTAAGGTCAAGCAAGCACCTTGTGTAAAGTTAGCACTGTTCAGGTGACCTGGGGATGGGGCTGAATAAACATCCAAAATCCAGACTAAGGTTCGTGGTTTCGTAGATATCAAATCTGACAAGAAGCTCTTCCCTGGTGTAGATTGCAGACATCTTTCCTCAGAACAGCTTTAGGTAAAGGTGACCGTGTGTGGTTGACAGATGGCATAGTTAAAGGCAAAACATTTGAAAAAAGTATAATTTCCCTAGTTGGGTAGCAGCTCATTTATGCCAGGTAAATGCTCTTAACGAGGCAAATTAATCTGTTAAATGACTCACTAAGTCTGACTGTTTGACATCATGGGCAAACAGGTTGGAATCTCTTCCAAGATCTTCATATATTGTCTGTTGGCCGATATCTATGATTATCTCAGTGAAGGCATCAGTTTGGTGTGTGTGATCTACCTGGGCGGTTGTGGTGGTGGTGTTTGGTGGAGGTGGTGTTTGGTAGAGGTGGTGTTTGGTGGAGGTGGTGTTTGGTGGAGGTGGTGTTTGGTAGAGGTGGTGTTTGGTGGAGGTGGTGTTTGGTAGAGGTGGTGTTTGGTAGAGGTGGTGTTTGGTAGAGGTGGTGTTTGGTGGAGGTGGTGTTTGGTGGAGGTGGTGTTTGGTGGAGGTGGTGTGAGGTGGAGGTGATGTGAGGTGGAGGTGATGTGAGGTGGAGGTGGAGGTGATGTGAGGTGGAGGTGATGTGAGGTGGAGGTGATGTGAGGTGGAGGTGTCCTTGTGTTCTCAGTAAACACAAACAGCATGGAGACATGGAGGTCTTCCTCACAGCTGTTACTACCTTTCCCTCTTCTCTCCCTCTCCCTGCATGCTGTCTGCCTCCGTCTGCCTCGCCTGCCTCTGTCTGCCTTGCCTGCCTCTGTCTGCCTCGCCTGCCTCTGTCTGCCTCGCCTGCATGCTGTCTGCCTCCGTGTGCCTCCGTGTGCCTCTGTCTGCCTTGCCTGCCTCTGTCTCACTCTGCCTCTGTCCCTGTTTCCTCTCTGTCACTCTCTTGGTTTAAGCTGGAATGTGTTTACTAGATGGCATGTGAGGGAATGTGTCAGAGAGTCCTGTCCTCATGCACAGCTGGGTGCACAACACACAGCCAGTGATCAGAGCTGTGCTGGTAACTGAAGTCTGTGTGTGTGTGTGCGTGTGTCAGTACGTAGTCTCAGTACCCTGAGGACCTGAAATAGCTCACTGCAGAGAGGGGACGATGGGGGGGGGGGGGGGGGGGGGGGGGCTAAGGCATGGACAGCAACGTATCATGTTACACGATCATAATATCACTGCAGACCTCATCCCATAGTACACACTGCACTACACTGTAGCCTGCTGCTGGGGCCAAACCTACACACACACACACACACAATTGCACAGCAGTAAATCCACATGCAGGAGATGCATGCACGCAAGCACATTCCCTCGCAAGCAAACCACGTGACGAGGAAACGCGTTGCTCTCCCACAGGTGGAGGACATCCATATGTCATTAATCATCATCCCGTCAGTGTGTCTTTGCTGCGTTAATAAGGAGGAAAACATGTATAAAAGATATATGAAGATTGAGAAAGTATGACGCCAACAGTCTTTTGACTTGTCGTGTGTAAATACTGTCTCTTCATCAGCACCCTTTACCTATGAAATATCTGAAAGAGAGGAATACCAATAAGAAGGAGAGGACAGGAGAGGAGAGAGGAGAGGAGGAAATGAGGAGAGGAGGAGAAGGCCATTGTGTGGGAGGTAGAGAATGTAGGAGTGGTGGACAGGGAAGGAGGAAGACCTGGATAATAGAAAGGAATTTGATGGGTGGGGCTGAAGTGGTATGTCAGTCTTGCGTGTTCTCGAGGCGTGTGTGTGCGTGCGTGTGTGCTTGGTTTTCACTCCCATCCCAACTCGGTCACTCAGACATGCACAGCTGCTGTAGCACAAGTTAACCCCCTCCACACACACACACACACACACTTTTAAACCGACCCATTTGACTCTAGACCTTAACTATAAACTACTTTGCACCTTACCATTTCTGATTCAGCGGATGTGTATTTAGGGTTTGAATTCCCTTAACCCCTGATAGAGGCTGGGGAGGGAGGGGTAACAAAGGAACCTTTGCATGAGACTGGCCAGTCTTGTAAAAGTGCTGGAGCAGGTGTGTAGATCAGCAGGTGTGTAGATCAGCAGGTGTGTAGATCAGCAGGTGTGTAGATCAGCAGGTGTGTAGATCAGCAGGTGTGTAGATCAGCAGGTGTGTAGATCAGCAGGTGTGTAGATCAGCAGGTGTGTAGATCAGTGGTTGCAGTTTACTTATCCCAATGAGTGTTTCAAAAACAAAATGTTTCTCGGTTAGATAACCTTGACAAGTGCTTTACACTTATTAAATATCCAAATAAAACATGCTGTGAAAATATTAGTCAAAGTGTTGGGCTTGTGAAATACCCATGAATAGGCTGTTTTTGCTCAGCTGTACGATGTAAAGCATGGCCCTTTCTGTGTCGTGAAACAGTTTGGTATGCACTGCACAGTATACTGTTTTCGTCAGCTTGCGTTGCCAACCTTTAGTTGTAGCCAAACATTCAAAAGAGTTCCTCCTCTCAAAATCTGAAATCCTCCTCCCCCTCTTTCCTCTCGCCCTCTACCCCCCACCCCCGTCTCTGGGTGAATTCCCAGCTGACTGTGTTTGTCATGGTAACGGGCATCGTGGTGACTAGCCCAGCCGCTTGCACTTCCTGTGCGTGTGTGTGTGTGGGGGGGGGGGGGGCGCATGCGCTGCTGGTGTGCAGCCGAGACTGGGTGCATGAGCCTGTCAGCCTGGATTAGGTTCAAACACACTGCAGAGATGCCTTTCTCCTTCCCTCTCTCTCCTCTGCCTCTCTTCTCTGCCTCTCTCTCTCCTCTGCCTCTCTTCTCTGCCTCTCTCTATCTCCTCTGCCTCTACTTTAACTCAACTACTGTCTTACTAGCCCTCATCTGTCTGCACACCCTGTTTCTTAACCGCCTTTTCTCTTCCCTCCCTCCCTCTCTCTCTCCGTTTCCTTCTCCACCTCTCTGTCTCCACCTCTCTGCCTCTGTACCTGCCTGTCTCTCTTCCTCTGTACCTGCCTGTCTCTCTGCCTCTGTCCCTGGCTGTCTCTCTGCCTCTGTACCTGGCTGTCTCTCTGCCTCTGTCCCTGGCTGTCTCTCTGCCTCTGTCCCTGGCTGTCTCTCTGCCTCTGTACCTGCCTGTCTCTCTGCCTCTGTACCTGCCTGTCTCTCTGCCTCTGTACCTGCCTGTCTCTCTGCCTCTGTACCTGCCTGTCTCTCTGCCTCTGTCCCTGGCTGTCTCTGCCTCTGTCCCTGGCTGTCTCTCTGCCTCTGTACCTGCCTGTCTGTATAGTGCTTCTGTTTTTTCTTCATCTCCCTGACAGAGAAATGTTATTCTTTCTCTTCTCACACCTTATTTCCCGCTTCTAGTCAGGCTTCAGCACCTGGCTGTACGGCAGCTTGTAATCTTGGTGACCATTTAACAAGTCCTTCATCGCCAGTGTCACGGTCTGAAAGCCATGCTGTTAATGTGAGCACCACAGAGTGTGCATGTCTTCAGGCTTGGACGGTTTTTCTTCCTCATTCACGTGCCGTAGCCTACGGCTGGACTGGGAGAGATCAGTGCAGAGCAGGCTAGAGCAGGGTTGCTACAGTAGGTGTCTCTATACTGGAGCTGTTCTGCTGGAGGGAGGGAGGGAAACTGAAATGCCACCTTGTGGTGTGAGTCTGTCTGTGCTCCTCCTCCCCTCTTCTCCTCCCCCCTCCCCATCCCTCCGCCTCCCCCCTCCCCATCCCTCCTCCTCCCCTCTTCTCCTCCCCCCTCCCCATCCCTCCTCCTCCCCTCTTCTCCTCCCCCCTCCCCATCCCTCCTCCTCTCCTCTTCTCCTCCCCCCTCCCCATCCCTCCTCCTCCCCTCTTCTCCTCTTCTCCTCCCCCCTCCCCATCCCTCCTCCTCTCCTCTTCTCCTCCCCCCTCCCCATCCCTCCTCCTCCCCCCTCCCCATCCCTCCTCCTCTCCTCTTCTCCTCCCCCCTCCCCATCCCTCCTCCTCCCCTCTTCTCCTCTTCTCCTCTTCTCCTCCCCATCCCTCCTCCTCCCCTCTTCTCCTCTTCTCCTCCCCCCCTCCCCATCCCTCCTCCTCCCCTCTTCTCCTCTTCTCCTCCCCCCTCCCCAGCCCTCCTCCTCCCCTCTTCTCCTCCCCCCTCCCCATCCCTCCTCCTCCCCTCTTCTCCTCTTCTCCTCCCCCCTCCCCATCCCTCCTCCTCCCCTCTTCTCCTCTTCTCCTCCCCCCTCCCCATCCCTCCTCCTCCCCTCCTCCCCTCTTCTCCTCCCCCATCCCCATCCCTCCTCCTCCCCTCCTCCCCTCTTCTCCTCCCCCCTCCCCATCCCTCCTCCTCCCCTCCTCCCCTCTTCTCCTCCCCCCTCCCCATCCCTCCTCCTCCCCGCCCTCCTCCTCCTTCTTCTGAGTGACAGTGTAATGTTCCAATATGGCTGCAGTGAGGGATGGAGGCTGTAACTGTACCCTCATGGTTCTGTGGTCCAGCAGAGGAACACTGTTATATAACGTGTGTGTGTTTGCACACAACGCTCTCTGTCTGCCCTACTGTTCTGTTGGTGTTACCTGTCAGGCTGTTAACCCCTTGATTGATTAGGATACGTTGTTGCAGTTTTAGCAGTCACATGCTAGTTGTTGAATTTGAATGTTCTAAATACCACTAAACCAACTAGAAACGAGACCTGTTTACTGCATGCTATTACAGTGATGGAGTGTCTGCCGCTAGATAGATTCATCTGATGGACGTTCCACTTTGCTCCCCCAACTAAAAGACTGTATAATATACTGTCAGACTATTTATGTAAATATCTATTTGAAAGCATATGGCTAAGATATCCAGGCTTGTTTCCAGACTAGCAGTTTGGCACATTGTTGTTCGTTAGAACGTAACATTAGCATGTTGCTGTTATTTTAGTCCAGATGCTGTCTTGTTTTTCCAGTACCAAATACATGTAATTGAGTAATTCAATTTGAGCGAAATTTCCTAATAAACAGTAACCCTCCCTATTTTGGTCTGCAGATATATGTTTGGTAAAGGGGCAAAGCGGAAACTGGACCAGGATGAAGAGGGTCTGGAAGGCAAAGCGCTGGCGGCCGCAGCCCCGGACGGCTTGTCCAAGGTGTCCTACACCCTGCAGAGACAGACCATCTTCAACATCTCCCTCATGAAGCTCTATAACCAGCGGCCGCTCCGCGAGCCAGCCCTGGAGCGCAGGGTGCTCATCAACAACATGCTCCGACGCATCCAGGAAGAGCTCAAACAGGAAGGCTCTCTGCGGCCCCTCCTCCTGCCACCCTCGCCGCCGCCGGACGACCCCATGGACGAGGGCTTCCGCGAAGCCTCGCCCTCTTTCGGGGGGCTGTCGTTGGTGGCGTCCACGCCCTTCTCCCAGCAGTCTTCGGTGTTGTCGCCGGCGACGCCGTTTTCGCCACACCCCCTGACTCCACCCACCTGTCAGTCAGTCCAATCAGGGCCCGCCACGCTGGAGTCCTGCCTCACGCCTGCCTCGCTATTGGAGGAAGACGGCGATGCCTCCTTTTGCACTTCCACCCCTCCAACCCCTCCCCTTTCCCCCTCCCCTCCTCCCGGCCCTCTCCCAAACCAGGTATCCTCCAGGGTCCCTGTGCCTGCCATACACAGAGACACTTTTTCCTTGTCCCTGAACGACAAAGAAGATTTATGCCCACCCTTGACTGTACCAAGCGCAGTGGCGGATACTACTCACACCACTTCTACCTCCCTCACAGCGGCACTCACACAGCCCCCACAACTGCCCCCACAACTGCCCCCCTTGCAATCCACCATCTGTCCAACGACACAACCCAAAGACTGTACGAAAACGGGGAGTCCAAAAGGAGAGAGGCAGGTTGTCCTCGCCGACGGCCGTGGTCCTGAGGCCAAACAGACAACGAATGGTCTCCCTGCGCCGCCCTCTAGTGGCCTAATGGACGTAAGCTCCTCCCCTTCCTCCTCCGTAAGCTCCTCCCCTTCCTCCTCGTCGGGGTTCCTGTCCGACCTGGCACTCGACGACATCCTGTTCGCCGATATCGACACCTCCATGTATGACTTTGACCCCTGCACGACCTCTGCCTCCGCCCCTGGGGTCGGCCTGTCCAAACTGTCGCCCATGGTGACCGCGGACGACCTCCTCAAGACTCTGTCGTCCCCTTACAGTGGCCCCGCCCCCCAGGTCACACCCAATCAGCCTTTTAAAATCGACCTGAGCGAACTGGACCACATCATGGAGGTTCTGGTGGGGTCGTGACCCCCCCCAGATCTGACTAGCGGTGCTCAACACGTCTCTTTAGAGAACTTTACGGTTGCTGTTTTGTACAGTTTTTCAAAATGAACGATCCGACGTCCGATCGACGGTGAGGTCACAGAGTACTACTGCTACTTGCACAACGCTGTGCATGCTCTGGGCTTGTCTTTCAAACAGGGGAAACACACATACACACACATACACACACACACACACACACAGACACACACAAAACGGCTTTCAGCAAATTTGAGTGCCTTCATCATATGCGACCATTTGCTAAACTTTAACTGTGTATTTTATAACTGTTGTCTCTTTTCACTGTAAAACATGGATGTTAGGACTGTTTTAAATGTATCTGATTTTACTGATTTACAGATAATTACTGATTAGAAAATAATAGGTATTGATTGTTGTTTAACTTATATCCCTCTGCAAGTGTTACTTTATAAAAGAAAAGCAAGCACAGACCTTTTAGCGAGATCTCTGTTTTACCCGTGTGTAGCAATATTGTTTTTTTTTGTTTTTTTTATGCTTCATGATCAATTGAATTTGTTTCTGTTTACCCCTTGTGGGTTATAGTTCCGTCTGAACTCTGAATTCCATGAACAGCTTTACTCGATGATGTCACAGTGTAAACACTGACCTGAGCATTTCTGTCGGACAGTCAAAGAAACAAACCAGATCTCAGATCCACTCTTACTCCCCACACGCTCCGCTTGGGGATCACTCTCAACAGTGATGTTTGATCAAAGATGTTAACAGGAAAACGTTGCATATTAACTACAAAATCAACCAAACTACAGGGACTACAAGTTTCTAGGACACAGGCATCAAAACATCTGATCGCCGCTATGCTGCACAGCAAGTGCACTAATAGTTACTATGCATGCTTGTGCACAAATCCTCCAGCCTCCAAAATGGCAGCCAATCAAACTCACTGGCCAGCTTTATTCTGATGTCTTCATACAAGTGTGTGTATATATTGAAATCCATATCACAATGTACCATTCATAATTATGAGATTATGGGCTGCCAATGTTGATTTGACCGGCTGCCAATGTTGATTTGACTGGCATCTGTTCCTTCGGTGACACGCAAGCCTTTTCCCCCTGCATGATGAGTTTCATACAGTTTGTATTGTGGATAACTTACAATGTTTGACCAAAATTATTGTGATTTCAGTGAATGCAACAAGCCCTCCATGTTTTAGTCGTGTTTGTTTTTGCAGAATGACCGGGACAGGGAGGTGTGTTCTGTGGAGACACTGAAAGCTCCCCTTAGACCCTCTACACTATCACATCTCATCGGTTCCCTCAAGCGATTAGCTATTATTTATTATTTAGATTTAGTTTCACATGAGTCAGGGGTAGTCGATGTTTGAAATACCCGTCTTAAAGGCTAAGCCTATCTTAGCCTTTGGTGCTTCCTCAAAAGCTATGAAAGCCTAGGTTTGTTTTTGGGTACATTTGAAATAAGACCCCCTTTAAAAGGCATTGGTTACACCGGCTGGCTCAGGTTTAATGTGTTCATGGATGTCGTCGTGCTGGTTTGCGGTAGTGTTCAGGTAGAGGTAGAGGACGGTACCATCTCATGTTATGAATTAGTATTACTAATAAGAGATTTATGATATTATGCAGGTCGTCTTGGAAACTCTGGAGCAGTACTGAGCTGCAGGTAGATAGACATGTCATGTGTTCTCGGTCTGTTCGACGTATCCAATCATTTCCCCCGGAGCTCTCACTCCACGTAGGCCTCCTGCTGTCGTTGGTCACATGACCACGTCCGAGGTCATCGGAACACTCAGGAGGCTGACTCAAGTACACAGGTTCATCGCTTCGGTTGTTTACATTTTTGACTGATCTATTGAAATATTTAATTTAATATATGATATTGAATTTAATATTTAATATAATATGAAATTAAAACAATGATCAAAATTGTTGTCCCACTACTATTGTGCGGTATTACTATTGGACTATAGTATCTGGACGTTACTTTAGCAGATTGAACGGACTTGACTATTTGTTTATCAGAAGCCTGGTTGTCTTCACAAATATGGAGTGATGTTTCACTTTTTACATATACTGGTTTACAAGAAATGAACTGACAGTGTTTTAGACGTGACTAAGTCTGGAAGCTTAACCAGCTTGACTGGTTTGGTGACTGAGAGTGGGTGACATGAGGGACCATGGTTACTGTCCATCCACACACACGGTCCATGTTTAACAGCTCTTATCTGATTCGCTTCACATCATTTGTTTATAAAAGTATGCAACCAAAGGTCCTGGGTAGCACCCTTCGCTGGCCACTACTCTGCCTTTACAACTCTGCTTAAGGTAGATTTAGAAAAACAGTTGTAGTAAAAAAAGAACAATAAACTCAACAAAAAAAACAAAGCATTGTTGAAAAGGCAAGACTTTTTGCATCGTAATGTACATAGGTGCTGTAATGGTGTGTGCAAGCTTTGCACATTGGTTCCATGTGATCAATCACCTTTGTACAATTGAGTGTGTTTAGGGCGTTACTGATGAAAGGAAGAGATACAGTAGTGGTCCCATAGCCTTGCTGCAGTGCCACCATGTAACGTGAAAGTTGCAATCTACGATTATACATATTTCCTACTGGAAGAAATTGTATTTGAGCCCATCTCCCACATGGTTGGTGTGACTGATTATGGGTACTTGGAGAGAGACAGGGTGGGTGTCTTGTTCATAACCTTTAATTATTATCTTTGGAATTTTGGAGTGATAAGTTTCTTATCAGAGTTATTTATTCTCAGTTTTGTTTTCCTGTGTAAATATATTTATTTTGTTGTTGGAAGTTATTTTTTTTGGGGGGGGGGGTTGTAAATGTGTGTCGTAGGATTGTCCTCTGCAGGTAGGAATGTAGTCTGGGTGGGAAGCCATGTTTGGGTCTCGTTTTCATTTATTTTGTTTGCTTATTCAGGGTGGCGGCTTGACCCACAAGGTGCCCGCACCCTAATATAATCTTTATTTACATATTTTAATTTTCTGCTTGTGTGAAAGTGACAGTTCAAGCAGCAATACTACAAACTCTCAAACTTCCGACGTCGAGACTCCAAAGCCAGTCGTCAGACTTTCAATGCCAGAATTCCCGCACACAACACACGACTCATCTCACACTCTGGATTTTGATCAGTTTGACATGAATGCCAGTTTATCAATGTCTTCAACCTGTTAAGTTCGGCCCAGCCATATGAAGGTGTTTGGGTTAAAGGGTGGTTGTCTGTTCACTGGGAAACGTGTAGAGCAGTCGATGTAGATCCTCCCCCCCCTCCCCTGTCCAAATAAGAAGGCTGTATTTTTCACAGACCTTATAGCTGTGCCTTTTTCTATGCAATACTACCAACACACCCACCTGAGAAACAGATCAAAGAAGAGTAAATCAATTGTACCACTGTATTGGCATCAAGATATGGACTGTAGAATATACATTTAAAAAAAAGATGGACAAGTGTGTATGAATTTGAAACAGTCTTACTTTTGTAGTTTTATATTATACAATAAACTGTAAAAAGAACTATCAATGGGATGTCTTTTCCTTTTCATATGAATGTGAACATTAAGTCCTTTTACAAAACAGACTATACATCCACAAACAGCATAGGTATACAGTTAAGACAGGGAGATAAGAATATGCCACTGCCTGGATAGCAATATAGTTATGTTATATTAGTATGGAGCCTCCTGTACAAAATATTTACTAATAGTCCAGTGTCACTTGGTCACTTCAACAGGACTGACTTCACTGCCCTTCAACAGGACTGACTTAACTGCCCTTCAACAGGACTGACTTAACTGCCCTTCAACAGGACTGACTTAACTGCCCTTCAACAGGACTGACAACTGTCCTTCAACAAGACTGACTTAACTGTCCTTCAACAAGACTGACTTAACTGCCCTTCAACAGGACTGACTTAACTCTGTTCTCAAATAATGTTCAGCTCTCATAGCTCTGCTAGCCAGTGGCTATTTCAGGCCTGTCCGCCACAGCTGTGGGTAAGTGGCTACATTTAACCTAATGCATATCTCTGAGACTAGGACTGTGTGTTTATGAAACAGGCTAGCTTAGTTCAGCCTAGCAGCATTTGTTCTGTATATGGTCAGTCTCTGTGGTCAGCAGCAGCTGCCATTTTTAATAGGATTGACATTCCACACAGTTAAGAATAAATGGTTGTATTTAATTTGCGTGAGAACAGTGACATTATAATTAAGAAGGTTGTGTTGCCTGTTTTATAAATGCAGTCCTAGTTTGGCAAAAAGTAACAAATTATTATTATTAGAAAAAAATAATCTTATAATGATATTGAAAACGTTTACATCACAGCGCCATCTGGTGCCTGGAATGGGAATGGCACATGTACAGTTTCAGATACTAGCAGACGTAGAGAGTGGCATGTTATCGATCACTGTGGGGAAGTAAGAACAACTGTAACAGCAAACATGGCTGTAACGACGCATCTTTTTGCTCTTTTCCTAGGGAGAGACAGTGTTGAGGGCATTTCTACGCCGATCAAGAGGTTGCACCTTCAACCGGATCTGGGTAAAAGCATCTCCCAAGTAAATATATTAAATGATATGGTCGTTATAGATCTTCTCTTCCAGATATCACACTTACAGTCCATTTGTCCTGCCTCGTATTACACAAGCCAAATTGCAATCTCATATTTCCTTGTATATGCTGTATAGTTATTAGTCCGCTAGATGGCTTCCTGCCACCATGTATGGGTCTGGATACTTGTTAAGTCGCCTGCTAAAATTGGACATCAGATGGCAGTCTGGGATCATGCTGTGTAGAATTTGTGTCCGTGAGAGAGAGAGAATGTGGATGGGGGCTGCCCCCTAGTGGAGAAGAAGTTCAAGTACACATGGCTTACTGTTCTTTGAGTCTCTGACTTAAACCAGACTCATGTGAGCACAGACCTGAAGGATGTGTTCACAAACCTTGCACCTCATCTCTTTTTTACTTTACAGTTAGCTTGTTTACATCTGTCTCCAGTATTTTCCTCTTCCTGGTTTATGTAGAATCCTGCGTGTCTGTCTTCAGTCCAAACGCCTGATTCAGCTAATGGCATCTGAAGGGCTCTTTTTTAATTAACATTTAGTCATTTAGCAGACGCTCTTATCCATAGCGTCTTACAGTAAGTACAGGGACATTCCCCCCGAGGCATGGGGGTCATTTAGCACAGCCGGGAATTGAACCGGCAACCTTCTGATTACTAGCCCGATTGCCTAACTGCTCAGCCACCTGACTCCCAACAGAGGAATCTCTCAGTGGATTGCTCTGACAGAATTTCAGTGGGCAGAGTTGAGGAACGGTCTGTATTTGCTGGCCAAACAGCTTCAGCTACCAGGCACGATATTCTTCTGATCAACACTCGTCATCATGCTCGTCAAGAGTTATCATCGTGTTATTTCCCCAGACGCTTGACCCGTGCTGACCCCAGGACGTCACCAGACACCGTCAGGCAAGAATGATATTAACTCTGAAGAATTCAGAAGCATGACTCCTACTCACGTCTATGGAAGTGACTCAGCGCACTGTTATCCAAAACCATCTCTAACACCACACAACTCTGAGCAGAACAGTATTAGTGTTTCCTGCTTGTGAGACAGGAAGAGAGGGAGGGAGAGGGAGAGAGAGGCATAGAAAGAGAAAGAGAAAGAAAGAAGGAGATGTAGAGGTAAGGGATAGGACAGAGGGTTTGCCACCCTCACTTCTCACCTCAGTGTCGTCAGGTTCTGTTGTGTTTGGGGGACGCTTGGGGACAGCAACCCCACACAGCCCAGTCATCACGCAGCGTTTTAAAACAACACATTTGGGATTGTCACACACGCAGTTCATTGCATGTAATCTTGGTGAACATCCAAGGGTAGGCCAGCTGGCCCAGCCCCTGGCCCAACCCCTGGCCCAACTGGCCTAGCCCCTGGCCCAACCCCTGGCCCAACTGGCCCAGCCCCTGGCCCAACCCCTGGCCCAACTGGCCTAGCCCCTGGCCCAACCCCTGGCCCAACTGGCCCAGCCCCTGGCCCAACCCCTGGCCCAGCCCCAAAACCACTGATTTAATGGCTGCCATGACTGATCTGGGAACCAAAGAGACGAGATGTGGTCCTGCCTGGAACGAGGCGAGGGAGACGAGGAGGGGCGGAGATGAGAGGAATATCTGAGGTTTTAACTGAGTCACGACAAACAGTCTATTTAAATCGGTTCTGATCTTTCCAGATTACTGCCTCTCTGGTTTGAGGGGCTGATGTGAGCGAAGAAGCAATTTAACAAAATCTGTGAATAATTGTGTAGGGGAGAGAGTGGACGACAGAATTGAGTTCTATTTGAATTTCTGAAGATCGATTTATTTATTTTTTGGATCTGAATTTTACTGTTCGAATTTGTTCAACCAAAATTTCTGAACCTTGAATTTTTGGATCAGATTTTTTTAAACATTTAAATCAATTCATATTTAAATTTTTCAAAGGTGAATTCAAAACCAACACATTTGGTGGTGTTTATTATCACACTGGTTTGAGAATGTCTATTGTAATTTTATGTTGGCCACTACTATAGCATTGGGAATCCAGGTCTGGATGTAGATTGCAGGTTAAGCAATAGCAGAAGGGTATGTGTGTAAAACGAAAGCGGCATTTGATAAACTGACAAAAAAGCCTCTACAAATCAAATTAGCTTTGATAGACATAAAACTGCACATTCAGATGAATTCTACCCTTGAAATTCTAACAAAGATAACCAGATCTTGTTTTGTTTTCTCTGAGGATATTCTTCAGCATGCTCTTGATGGGAACAGTTCGAGGAGGGAAATGTGAACAGGGAAGATAAACACTGAGGTTGTTCTGAGCAGATTTTTAAGAAGCCACCCACCTCCAATCTATTGACATAATCATGGGAGTGAGGCATGAAATAGACATTGAAGTCAAAATCAATTTTAGAAATGAAAGCCAGATTGATCTCAAACTGGATCCTAAAGAATTAAAGAGTGTGTGCTTCTGTTTGTGGCTTCCCTCAGTTCTCTAAATGAGACCAAACGCCATTACTATAGTCAGAATAACCGTGTCAATGGGACTATCTCTTTTATAATCAAGTGTATTGATTACATCATCACAGACACTGGTGAGTGGTTGACTGCGTAAACTGTGAATGTCACTCATAACAACAATGGCCTTTGTTAGGGCCAGAGCAAAGCAGACCTGTTTGAGAAACAGGACAGTGCACTCGATTCTACTCAGCTTTTGCTCATGTAATAATTTGTTTGTTTGTTTCCTTTTTTAGCTGTTAACGTGTGACAATACATGACAAATATCAATACATCTAGTTGAAGGAACGTGTACAAGGGACACATGGGAACAAATACTTTTTACAAAGCTAGAAAAGCTTCTTTTTTTCCTCAGAGCAAAACCAAATTATCACTGGAGACTTGTGGAGTCTTCTCCCTGTAACTGCTGCAGTGTTTCTCCAGTCTACAACGGGCCAGTTCCTTCCAGATCCCAGAGAGGACGCGTGTGAGTTCACACCCGCCGCCTCAGGACGAGCTGACAACGCCGCTGTGAGTCAGGGCCAGAGTGTGTGGGCCACCTTACTGAGGAGATAGTGGGAAACATCTGCTTTTAGACAGAAGTCCCTGTCAGCTGTCAACAGCTGCTCCCCTGGATCCCAGCCTCGACTGCGGACACGAGGCTGGCTGCCTCACATACCTCCCGCTCTCTCAGGTCCTTTCATCTTCTTCTCCTTCCTTCCCTCTCTCTCTCTCACCTCGGCTCCGTTTGGGCGCTCAGTGTGCAGGGGCGGACAGAGGCCAGGACGGCTGGATGGAGCTCCGGAACCGGGTGCCCACGGTCGTTTAGACACGACTAAGCGACGATTTGGGCCGAGGGGGGGGGGGGGCGAGAGAGCGATGTCACGCAGCGGCGAACTGGGTCACAGCTTGTGACGCGTTGCACCTACGGGGACGATTCTCGTCCACCTTGGAGAGGTTTCCGGTGGCTGTCTGATTAGATTTTATGGCAGCATGGAACTTCGAAGTGTTTCTCAAAGGGTTGACTCACTGTCATCCCAGACTCCCTGGCTGTGTCTTTCACTTCCTGTGTGTGTGCGAAGCGTGGCACCAGACCAGCGGCAGAAGGCTCGCAAGAGTTTAGCGTTTTCAGTGTGAACCCAGATGGAGAGAGGGCATGCCTGTTAGAGGTGAGACCCGGGAGGAAATCCATTCAGCCATTACGCGATTTTCAATTCAGTTTTCCATGCTGTGTATGACACATAGCATTATCATCACTTAAACGTGAGTAACAGCATACTCAGTCTACACGTCATCAAACTGCCGAAAACTCCGGGGAGAGAGGGGTCTGTTGATGTAGCCTCACCCAGGAGGGGAGTCCTCACCCTGGGCTTTCAACGAAGACCAAGCCCCCCTGGTTATTCCACTTGCACCAACTCCCAGCACTGCCCTCCCTGCTCCAGGCTCACGGTCAGGATATGAACTCATGTGGAGGGAGACTCACGCTGTGCCCCCCCCCCCCACCCCCCGGTGGTGTTCCAGGCTGCCAGCCAAACCGCTCGGGCTCTTTATGGCCTGGTGGAGAGGCAGGGTTTTATGGAGAGAGAAGAAGAGGAGGGGTGGAGGAGGAGAGGAGGGGGGGAGGAGGAGAGGAAGGGGGGAGGAGGAGGAAGGGAGGAGGAGAGATGTGGAGGAGGAGGGGGAGAGGAGGGGAGGAGGGGGGGAGGAGGAGAGGAAGGGGGGAGGAGGAGGAAGGGAGGAGGAGAGATGTGGAGGAGGAGGGGGAGAGGAGGGGAGGAGATGTGGAGGAGGAGGGGGGGAGGAGGAGAGGAGATATGGAGGAGGAGGGGAGGAAGGAGGAGGAGGGATGTGTGCAGGCCAGAGGAAAAGGGAGAGGCCAGGTCGGAGGGTTGTGTGTGGGAACTGGTTTGCAGTCCAGTTGCAGGATTTAGCTTGTATGTGTGTTTGTGTGCATGTTAGTCGTCAACGGAATGAAATCTTAGTTTGAATAAAAATCTAGTATATTCTAAAATTCATTGCAAGGATAGCTACTATGAACTGTTATTTTGATCTGTGGCCAGTCAGGGGGGAGGAGAGAGGTGATGGAGGGGAGACTGTTTGACTGGAAAGAGGTGGATTGTGGGTAGCAGGAACCCAATGTTAATACTGAGAAGAAGTGAGTATCATTAGGGCTCAAGTTTCTGTTTGCTTTCTGCAACACAAGCTCTTTAATCCCGTGTGGTTCAAATGTATAATGTATCTTCTCATGTGACATGCCCCACTGACACACTTTACTCTACCAACTGACAAACTCTCCGATGTCCATGTTTCAAAAAATGACAAAATGGGAGATGCAAAATGTGTTGCCAAACAAACCCAGTTCAAATGTAATGTACTGCAGCCACATGTAAACATTTGAATATATAGCCACAGTCATGTCGCCATATTCTTTCCACAGATGAAAGGATCTACAGTGACATAGTATAATAATCTAAGTACAGATCCATGCTTTGTTGTCATTGCATCACTATGAAAGATGAGCTAAATCATTATCCTTGTGCAGGATTACCTGAAATGCCTTACATAACTTGGACAGACCCAGGCTAACACACAAACACATCGTTGTGATATCAAACACGTGGCCACCAAGCGAAGAGAACGCACAGTAGCCTACCTCTGGAATACGAAGGAAAATGAGCTAGTTGAGACATCAAACCGAAAAGACTAGTGTCCCAGACCGAGACGGTTGGCTACAACGCAACGGACTTGCATGAGCACCGGCACGAACGTTGTTCGATTCTAGAGCAGAGTTCACGTGACGCAGTGTCAGATACTGTTAGACGGCGCGATTGTAATTGTATCCTCCATTTCCAGTTTGCATGTGTGTGTACAGCTCCTAGCTCATGTATAAGTCAAAGTGTTTAACATTCAGATCATGTGACGGATAAACTAGTTTGCTCAATATGGGGGTCTTTATTCCTTCCAGTCTGTATTCATTTAGTGTTGCGTTAATATATTCTGTTTATTCGTGTCACATCAAGCTTGTCGGTGGTGCTGGCCAGCATTGACGTGTCGACAGTGAGTGGAGCAAGATAATACTAAATGCTACATGAGAGCGCGTGTCTTTGAAGCTGGTTTATGAAGATAGCCCTGCCTTGAACATGGTTAGATGCCTAGGACACATCCAAGACTGTACTCATTAAATCCACAATGGATCCTGTTGTAAGATTCCACACATGCACACACATTCTGCAGTTACTCATATGATCGAATTAACACGTGTTTATTAAAGACATGTGTGGGTAGAGTCAAACAGGTAACAAGCTCCAGGGATACTGTTGGCAAGACAGGGGGGGCCTTAGAAACACAATGAGTATTTGCTGTTTCCTTTTCACAAGGTTAAGATTACTCCCAGGGCTGGGTTAAACTCGATGGGCAGAGCATTTGAATGCAGCTTTCAGTTTTTATTTCACTGTTAACAGTGTAATGCAGCCTTGACAATGGCTCTCTTGGTTGAGCATTATACCCGCAGTTCCGACAATGACTAAACCCGGCATCAAAATTTCTTTTCGACAGAATGTCCTTGTGTGCGATCTCTCTGGTACTTTGAGAATCGACTTGGACAAAAGCATCTGCTAAATGGCACATCACTTTTGTAGTTGTTCCTTCTGGTTCCATTCCTGCCCCTCTAACCCCTCTCTCTCTTCCAATGGGGCAAATCCCAGATTACACAATATCCCCCCGTAGAGGGGATAAAGGATGCTTGGGAGATGGGGATGGGGGTGGGGTCTGGCTCAGTACTGTACACTGGTATACAGCACTTCCTCCTCATTTCTTTACTTTCGGTAGGGCTTTTCTGCTGTACTTAAGGAATCAGCCATCTGTGTTGTCTGTTAGCCCCCCCTCAGAGAGATGACATCGACACTCCCCCTGCCAGAGGGATGTTTTCTTGTGTGTTTCTTAGAGAGATCCACCCTGCGGTGTCACTTTCTTTGACAAACATTTGTCTCGTGACAATTTCCGAGTGTGCCTGGTGTTAGCGAGCATGACACAGGCGGAACAGTTGCTGACGGTTTGTGCGTGATTCCGGCCGTGTTGCTGTTGTGCTGGCATATCTGTCCTGGCCCGGGGATTAGTTTCCAATCAGAGTGGACTTAATGTTTCCTGACGGCACATGAGATTTACCGGGGTGATCTGTATTCATTTCATGACCCTGCCCGCCCGCCTGCCTGCTCGCCCTGCCCGTGTGCCCTACCTCCCCCTCTGCTCCGCGGCGCTCAGGGAGAGAGGAGGCTGAACGGCACTGACAAGCAGACCGACGCCACCAGCCCCCAGCCCCAGGTAAGCTCCCCTCTCAGGAGTCTGAGGGAGGGTCCTCCGCTTCTCGGGTCGCATCATCAGAGATACATATTCTCTGGTCGTCGTGACGTCACGGTGGGGAGTGGAATTAAGCAGGCTTTATTTAGACGGTAATCCCTCATAGCAATCGACAGAGCGAGTAAAATGTCCCGGAGTAGGGGAAGGATAAACCTTGTTGGATTAGTACCCTGCCTACCCCACCCCATCCCAACACAACTCTACTCCACCCCCTCTACCACTCCCCTCCTCTCCTCTGCCTCCTGTTTTCGCCCCTCTTCTCGACAGCGTTGGTGGCCTTGGCGGTCGGTGTCCCGTACAGGCGCTGTGTTTACACCGGGTCTTTTATAGAGTAGTTGGTCGTTTACCTCTGCTTCGACCAGCCGTGGGTGTGTGTGTGTGGCGTGTGTGTGGGGTGTGTGTGGGGTGTCTTGTTACCCAGCTCACCACCAGCCAATACAGGCACGGTTTAATAATTGAGGGATCGTCTACCAGAGAGAAGCCACCTGATAGCAAGGACCTCAGGAAGCTCAAAAACATTACAACAGGATATCAGGTGAAACGCCTCCCCTCCCTTCTACTTCTTTAGTTTTTTTTCTTCTTCTCCTTCTACCTCCCTTCATTCTACTCTTTTGATGTTAAGTGTAACTGAAGACTTGAAAGAAAACACCACCAACTCTACTCTTTTTTTTCTCTTCTCTCCTTCTCCTTGTCGGTTTTCCTCTCTCTCTCTCTCTCTCTCTCTCTCTCTCTCTCTCTCTCTCTCTCTCTCTCTCTCTCTCTCTCTCTCTCTCTCTCTCTCTCTCTCTTTTTTTTTTTTTTAAAGCTATCTTCTTGTTTTCCTTCTCTCCAATGCTCGTCGCCAGCAAGCAGTTGAGTCTCGGTCGCTCCCATAGCTGGGACACCCTGGGGGGGAATGAGGGTCAGTGGGACAGGGGAGAGAGCGTCTACGAGCAGCAAGCCAGGATAGCGGGGCGGAGGAACTCGCTAACGTACGGGGGAGACGGAGGAGGCTGGTACGAGCCTCCCCCAGGCTCCCGGCCTCCCGACCTCGATCTGAAACGGGAGCCGTTGTCCTATCAGGACTCCCCGTACAGCCAGGGCTACGCTGAGCGAGGGACGAGGAAGGGCTCCGTCCCCGAGCTCAACCACTACGACCGCCCATCCATGGCTCACCGAGGATCCATCGTTCCCCAGGAATACTACCCCCACGACCCTGCCATGTCCTCCCGCCCGCCTGACGATCCCCGGGGTTTCTACCGGCCCTCAGCCAGCGCCCCAGCCCCCTCACCAGCTGAGCCGCTCAGGCTCCCACTACGGGATGAGCCCCGTGGGGCGTGCTCCCTGGGACCAAGGCCAAGGGGGCCGACCGGGACCCCAGGGGATGCCGTCTGCCTCCCCCCTCCCTCCCCCGCCTCCGCCGCCCTCCGTCCACGAGATGAACCGGATCTACAGGGAGACTGGAGGCGCTGCCGTCTCCAACAAGATGATGGCAGACAGCCAGCGCATGGCCAGCCGGGACCCGTCCCCGTACAGCCTGGAGCCCTCCTCCCCCCGCTACGCCTCCGAGCCTCCCCGGCCCGTCTACACCGACGTGAACGGGAGGCCCCTGGACCCGCGCCAGCCCGCCCCCACCTGCCTGGTGGTGGACCCGTCCTCCCAAGCAGGCATGATGATGAGGCAGGAGAGCCCCTCGCCCTACGGGGTCCCACAGCCCTCCCAGCAGCCGCTGTCCAACCTGCAGATCTACGACCCCAACGCCCCCTTACCCCCGCCTCCTCCTCCCCCCACCGCCGCCCCAGCTCCCGCCCCGCCCCAGCCCTCACCCATCCCAACTCCGCTGCCTCCTCCGCCCTCCACGGCGCCCCAAACCCCCGCCCTGCCTCTGGACCCCAAGAAGACGGTGGACCCAGAGTTCCTGGCGCTGCTGCGTAACGAGGGCCTGTCAGAGAGCACCATCTCCTCCCTCATCCAGCAGGGCTTCGACTCCACCGCCATGCTGGCCGTCATGGAGGAGAACGACGTGCGCTCCGTGGCTCCCAATCTGGGCCAGGCGAGGGTGCTCTCCAGGGTGGCTCTCAGCTGCAAGAGGCCCTCAGAGGCCCCTCTGGCTCCCCCACAGCCCCAGACGCCTCTCCGCGGCCGCTCCAACAGCTTCAGCCACCAGAGCAGAGAGCTCTACCACCACCAGCAGCAGCAGCAGCAGCTGCAGCAACAGCAGCACAGCATGGGCCTGGACCCCCACATGATGCCTCCACAGACCCCAGGAGGCATGCAGACCATCTCCCCCAGGATGGGAGAGGTTATGGGCAGGAGGCCCAACAGCGCCCCCTCACAGCACCTCCTGGAGACCACAGGCTACCCCCGCTCCCCAAGCCCCTACAGCGGGGCCATGGTTCCCCTCCAGCCACGCCCCATGTCCGCCTACTCCCAGCACCCTGGCGTCCACATGCCGGGCATGCAGATGATGCAGGCCATGCCCCAGCACATGACAGGATCCATGCCAGGGATGCACGGAATGCCCCAGCAGATGCCACTGTCCATGCCCGCCCTGCCGCCACCCCAACACGCCCCCAAGGCCTACTCCACCAACTACACCGTCCCCATGGAGCTAATGAAGCGGGACCGAAGCCTGCCGCCCATGTCCCCCATGCACAGCCCTCACCCCAGCCCCCAGATGATGCGCAAGCCTGGGGGACCCTCTCCGGACCAAGCCCTGCAGCCCGCTGGGTCCGCCATGCAGGGCCAGAACGCGGCCAACCAGAAACTCAGCCGACGTACTGGCCCACCTGTCATCGTCTCGACCATGGCCTCGCCAGACACAAGTAACTCCCTCTTTCATCCTCTCCTTTATTCATCCCTCTGGTTGATTTCAAGGTCCCCCTCTTTGTGGAGATCTCTAGATTTTTTCAGGTAGCTGTTGGATGGTTCAGTTTCAAAAGAGGACCGTTATGTAAGAGCCTTTCATAGAAAACCGAAAGCTGCTACAGCAGTCTCGAATCGCAGATAAAAAACTGAAGTACCCTTTCTGTGTGTATTTTGGGTCTGTCTCATACGAGGGTGCCTCTCAAACAATTTTTGGTTCCTGTTTTATGGCTAAATATACATCCCATGGGTTTGCTCTTGGTA